>NC_056730.1:768840494-768877994 GCF_019279795.1 Protopterus annectens | reverse complement strand
TATGATGCCGGGGTAAAGCAGCACTAAACATAGGTTTATAGGGGGTGTACTAAGCTAGTGGCCCTGGTGCCTTTACAAGCCTAGTCCATAGAAGTGCCCTGGCATTGTACCACCCACCAGTAGTTCCCAGTGACTCTATCAAGTAGAGCAGCTGGAGTGATCCCCGGGTGAACTTTCTATTCCCATCCACTCATTAAGATTTCTCTTGAAGAGGGCCAGTTAGGTGCTCTGTTTGAAATGTATGGGAAGTCTATTCCAGAGCATGGGCAGTCTTGGATGACGCAGTGGTGCAGCAATTTGCTTTGTTGCCTCATGGCAAGAGGTTCTCCAGTTTGATTCTCTGCTGTGATGCCTTCTGTGTGGAGTCTGCATGTCTTCCCTACATTTCTGTGGGTTTTCTCTGGGTGCTCTGGTTTCCACCCACATTACAAAGACATGCATTTGGAGCATTTCTCCCTCAGGCCTCTGCTGAAAAGTGGCTTGTTCCAAGTCAGACTTTCCTGGTAAACAAATGTTAAATAAATAAATAAATGAACCTGTCCCTCCAGCATGTTCTGCTGATTGTGATAATGAGGCTGAGGTCTCTGGAGCGTGTGGTGTGTAGGGAATGGGATTTCTTTAGATGTAGCATTTCTAACAGAGCTGTGTCAGACATGGCTTTGTAAGTCAAGTAGAGAGCTCCTCTTAGTAGACGATATGAGACAGAAACAAGCTGGAGTTTTTTTGAGTCTGTCCATGTAGGACATGTTTAAGGCCAAGGATTCTCTTTGTGAGGTACTTTTGTGGCCTTTCCAGCTGTTGCATGTGTCTAGTGAGGTACATGCCAAATGGGGCATTACACTCAATGATTGGCCTAATGAGGGAAGAGTGGAAAGAGATGATGAACTCTTTCTTCCTGAATACAAAACCCTTGGTAATGAGATGTACCACATAGAATGACTTTCTGACCACAGTGGTAATGTGGTGGTCAAAGGAGAGGTTGCTGTCAACCTGTATCCCCAGATCGCTTATAACACCTTCAGTGTTCAGTGGGCTCTCATCCATGGGGTAATTAGTGGGAACTGAGTTTTTCCCAAAGGGGATGATGACGTATTTTTTGGCATTAAGCTTAAGGCCATGGTTCTGACACCAGTCATTGGTCTCAGTGAGGCCTTTCTGTAGGATGTTTACATCACTTGGGGAGTTAATAATGGCTCCCAGCTTGTAGTTGTCTGTGAACTTGGTCAGCCAGTATCCCTCTGTGTTGGTTTGGGCTTCTGAGAAGTAGATGGCAAACAGGAGAGGACCCAGAAGTGATCCCTGTGGGACTCCACTTGTGACTGGTCGGCAGTCTAATTTAGAGTCTGCTACATTCACACTGTGGTTTCTATCTGTGAGCCAATTTGCAACCCATCTAGTGATATAGAGGTTGATGCCTATTTTGGTGAGTTTATCAATAATTCCTGAGTGGGGAATGGTATCAAAGGCCTTGGCCAGATCAAGGTAGACTGTATGAACTGCCTTGCTCTCATTCACAGCTCTGGTGACTGACTCAAAGAAGTCAACCAGGTTGGGCAGGCATGATCTGCCTATCACAAAACCAAATTGCATGGGATCTAGAGTTCGGAGATTCCCTATATCCTTGTTAATTAAGTCCATGATGATGTGCTCTATAGTCTTACATATCAGACTCATCAGGCTAATGGGGCGATAATTCCAAGGGTCTGTAGTCACTCCCCCTTTATAGAGAGGGATGACTGTAGCAGTGTGCCATTCTGTAGGGACAAAGCCTGAGGTAAGGCTGTGACTGAACAGGGCACACAGATGTGGTGCCAACCCAAATGAAGCAAAATAGTAAAGCAGCACTCAGTTTATTCGCAGATCACAGATAACGCTTTCGGGTAACACCCTTCATCAGTATGCTAATACCATATTAAACACAGTTTAAATAATCATTTCATTAAAGCACATGACACAACCATCCAATAAAAATCAGTTTCAATCAGTTAACCAACCTTATGATACCTAAAGACTCATTGTTAAATATAATATTTACATAAAATGTTAAACATTTTACCAACATTTTTTTATGTTGGTACAAAACTATCACTTATATTGCTTTTGCTTAGCTACCAAAATGTGCTTTATACTAACCAAATTATTGAGAACTGGACATGCATCTGCCTCTAGCATGGTTATCCATTTATATTCAGCTACATCTAGCCTGTTATATATAGTTTGATAACTTAACAGTGGGACTTTTCTGCAGTTGGTATATATCTAGTAATTTTGCACACAGATGTGGTGCCAATTCACTTTGTAGTTCATGTAGAACACATCCAGGGATATTGTTGGGTCCCATGGAAGCTGTATTCTTGGCCTTGGGCAATGCAGCTTTAACTTGTGCTGCAGTAATGCTGGGTACCTGGCATTCCTCTGGTATTGTGATTGTTCCTTGTGGGGGGGGGGGGGGGTAAAGCTGGCACTGAATCTGTCAGCCAGTATGTTGGCAATATCTGTTGGCTCAGTATAGGAGGTACCATTGTGCAGTAACTCAGAGAAAACCTGGGTATTGCCTTGGAGATTCTTGATATAACTTTAGAAGGCTTTGTGGTTGTTTTCAGTGTCTGCCACAATTCTGCCTTCATAGATGGCTTTAGGGGTTTTGATGAGGGATCTCAGCTTTTTGTTGAGGCTAATAAGGGAGTTTTTCCAGTCCTGGTACTTCATTTTTTTCTGCAACAGTTTCTTCCTTCCGTTGTAGAGTTTATTAATGGCAGGTGAGCACCACATTGGCTTCCTTTTTTTTGAGAAGACCGTCTTGGTTCTGTTAGGCATGGCTAGTTCCATGCAATTATGTATGTGTTCGTACAATGCATTGGTGTATGATTCGGCAGTCATGCCTCTATTTTCCATTCACATGTGTGCCATGAAGTTAGCCACCACTGTTTTTAGCTCAAAGTCAGCTTTGTAGAAGTTTTTCATGGTGGTTACCTTTGGGGGGGATGTGGGTGAGTTGTGGATTTCCATGGTGATTAGTTTGTGGTTAGACCTAACCAGGGAGGAATTGACTATTGGTGTAGAGCAACAGCTGCCCATGTTTGTTATAACCAGGTCAAGGATGTTGCTTCTTCTAGTGGGGGCAAGACGGAGCTGGTCCAGGGCATTGGCAATGATAAATTCCAGGAAGTGTTGAGACAGTGAATTGATGCATGACTAGATTTCCCATTTGATGGAGGGTAGTTGAAGTCACCTAGTATGAGAGTGTTGGGTTGGACCCTAATAGCTTCCAGGGTGCTTAGGAATGTAGAGTGAGAGTCTTGGGATATGGTTGGGGACCTATAGCAGGCTACGGTCCTGAATCACCATCTTTCACAATGTTAGTTGTACCTGAAGTATCTCAGATGCGTTATGCTGGGCTACTAGTCTGGAGGTGAGCATATCCTTTATGAATATGGAAACACCACTGTCTTTGGAGCTTTGGTCCATATTCTGGGGCTGAAAGGTGTGTAATGTGTTTTAGCCTGCTGCATTAAACCAAGTCTCCCTTACAGCACAATGTCAATGTTCTCCATTTTGAGGAGTCCTTCGAGCAAGTGCATCTTGAGATTTAGACTTCTAGTGCTGAGCAGCATGACCCTCAGATTGCATTTATTTATAGCTGTTATGGTGGTAATTTGGTCTTTAGAACATCGCCTACAAAAGCACTATAGGAGTGGCAAGAGCCTTAGCCAGTATCTGGAAACACAGGGAGTGACAGATGCAGGCCATCTCTGGTAAAGCTTCGTGGTCTGTCAATCATGTCATCCCAAGCAGAAAGATACTGGATCCCCTTAGAATGACACCAGAAACTTATGCAATTGTTGAAGTCAGTCATTTTCTGCTTGTAGTGTGGTATCCTTCTGGCAATAGTAGGATGCTGCTCAGGGCTAGGGTCATACCTGCCTGGGTCACATAATCTGAGAGCTCCTCCATGTCTCTTTTCATGCAGTCCAGGGAGGTGCATCTCAGGTCATTCACACCCACCCACACAGGCAGTGACAGAGTCATACTTTGCTGTGGAGTTACCTGAGTGCATGCATTATGTGTCAGATTGTGGCACCTGATAGCTGACTGCTATCTTCTCCTTATTCAACCTAGTGAGTGGAACATCAGTGTGCCTCACTATCGAGTCACCTATGATTAGTGTATTGGGCAAGCTGTTTTGCCTTAGGGGCTTAGGTTGACGGCCACATTGTGTAGGTGAGCCATGTGTCATGGTTTGTGCTGTGTTATGGTGGTCAAGTGCATTTCTGCCTTGGAGGTCTCTGCTATTTAGGTAGACTTTTATTGAGAGCCTCCATGAAGGTGGCTGTGTGGTTTGTGTTTTTATGTGAGAGCTGTGATGCTGGGTGTTCTGGAGGACTATGTGTTGCATGTGGTGTGGTGCAGGTGTTGACCTTCTCCTCTTGACCAGCTATTCTGGTCTTGGATTGAGAGTGCATGGCTTCCAGTTTTGATATATAAGTGCATCTCTCACAAGTCTGAGTGTTGGGAGGTAAGAGGAGAGCATTGTCTGTGTACATGAGGCAGTTGCTACACTGCCTCAGAATGCCCAAGTTCACCAGGTTAATAGGAGAAAGCACAGCGAACTGACCTTTAGACATGCCAGAAGGGATGGTCATTATTACTAAGTACTGGAACTGTTTTCTTATATATTCTTTTTACAGGAAAAATGTCACTCAAGGTGTCTGAATCTGTACAGAGCACTGCCAAACACTTGAGTGGAAACTTAATATGTAGACCTGAAAATTTAAGGATGAAGTATTTAGGCAGATATTTTGAAGTTAGAAAGAAACGAAGCAGTAAATCCAGAAAAGAGTGCAGCGAGCCAAAACAGGAAACCCGAAAATTAATATCCACTCGATTTATTGACAACAAACTGTAAAGCATTAACGCTTTTAAATAACACAGCAAATACGCGTTTTCGTCCTCAATTTATTAAAGGAACTCACACTTGATCTTTATAAAGATGATTTATTGTTTGTCACTATTGATATAGTAGATTTGTTCTCAAGTATACCATACGATAAAGGTATGCAAATGTTTGAGGAAACTATTTTTCAGGATAAAGTGTTGACACAAAATGAAAAAATAGCAAGTGTAGGTCTTATGGAGATAATTTTGAAGTATAACTTTCTTATTTTTAATGGTGAATTCTTTCAGCAAACACAAGGTGTCTCTATGGGGGCAGCATATGCCCCCACATATGCAAATATTGTGTTATCCAAATGGGAGGAGAAATTTATTTTAAATTCCAAATTTCAGGAGTTCTGGATATTATACCGCAGATTTTTGGATGACATAGTTATCCTCTGGACTGGTGGACAGGATAAATGTATAGAATTTATGGATTATTTAAATAAAACCACTAGCTTCTTGAGATTTACTTATAATGTTACCCCTGATAGTTTACAATATCTAGATGTGGAGATATATAAAATTAATCAAAAATTCGAAACTAAAGTGTTTAGAAAAAGTACTTTTTGTAATTCCTTCCTACATTATGAAAGCGCCCACCCCTTACATTGTAAAAGAAACATAGTAAAGGGGCAATTTGTTAGGGGCTCTCGAATGACTAGCTTGGATACAGATTTTTCAAAAGAATATGATCTGTTAGAGAAAATGTTTTTAGACAGAGGTTACCCCAAAATGTTTGTAAATAAAATAAGGAATGAAGTGGAAAAAGGTAGACTAGATAGGTTTAAACCTATTAAAGGTATGGGGTACAATAAGAATATCCAAGAGGAAGGAAATAAGTATGAAAATCCATCTGAGGGGTTTCAAAGAGGTCTAGTGTTAGAATTTAATGCTACTAATTATAAGGTGAGGGATATTTTACAGAGAGAATGGGAAAAACTAGTATCACTTACAGATATTGAGGAAATATCTAAAATAAGTCCAAAGGTGATATATAAAAATTCCCAAAGTATAAGAAAAATCCTGGAAAATAATTATAGAATTATTAGTAGGTCAAGTGTTAATTCAGTACCAACAGGAAACAGAAGAATAGGGACATACAAATGTGGAAGATGTAACCAATGCCCCTATATTATAAATGAAGGTGAAATTTATCTTAAGAGTAGGAAGAGATGGATTAGAAGTAAGGGTTTTTATTGTTGTGATACTAAAGGAGTGGTATACCTTGTGATATGTCAAAAATGTCAATCAGTTTACGTAGGTAAAACGGAAAGAACATTAAGGAAAAAGAATATACGAGCATACCTACGATATTTCTAAAGCAAAAGACACTAATGCACTTTACAAACATTCTAGAGGTTGTATAGGATATAATTTTCAATTTTTTGTACTGGAACAAATTAGGCAAGATATCAGAGGGGGTCCCTGGGAGGAAATTTTAGAAAGTAAAGAATTATGGTGGCAAGTTACTCTGGATGCGGGGAAAAAAAACAGGTCTTAATGATTTTTTAACAATATTACCATTATTAAAATTAAGGGCTAGTAGAATTTAATGGTAATTATGAATTTCTACACTAGAGGGAGCCAGCCACTATGAGATTTTATATGCAGTTTTTATTCATGCATATTTATATTTAATTGATGTTTTTATGTATTTATTTATTTATAAATGGAAGGTAACATATGAATGTTTATATATATATATATATATATATATATATATATATATATATATATATATGTTTTTAACATAATTTTATTAAATAGATAAGTACTGAGTAGTAAGGAAATATATTAAATGTTGATTCATGAATATTTATGAGCCCAGAGAGTATATTGGTTTGCCCATTTAAATGTTTTGTCAACATTTCATTGGTTAATTGATTTTAACTTGGGTATATAAGGGATGAATGGCATTAATTATGATGTATCTGATGAAGTCCGAGTATTGAGGACGAAAACGCGTATTTGCTGTGCTATTTAAAAGCGTTAATGCTTTACAGTTTGTTGTCAATAAATCGACTGGATATTAATTTTCGGGTTTCCTGTTTTGGCTCGCTGAACTATTTTCTGGATTTATTGATGTATTTGGAGTGCTTTCACTTGGTTTTAAAAGAAATGAAGCAGTACTTACTGAAAAAATAAAGAATTAGCTTGTCAAGAATGATGAAAAGAGGGGAGTCGCATGAATGGTTACTGCCTGGCTACTACTAATGCTGGTCTCAGCACAGTTTCACTCTATTGGGATACAATACTCCTTTGCTTCTTCTCTAAACAGAAACAAAATGTTAGCACCAGCTATTCTGGTCTTGGATTGAGAGTGCATGGCTTCCAATTTTGATATATAAGTGCATCTCTCACAAGTCTGAGTGTTGGGAGGTAAGAGGAGAGTGTTGTCTGTGCGAATGACCAGTAGGTGGGTGGCCTAATGGTTAAGGTGTTTGCCTTACAAACACAAGATGCAGGGTTTGAGTCTCACAAAGGGTTATTGGCTAAGCTTAAAATGGCTCACAAGGGCAGTTAGGTTAGTACAAACCTATGAATCCCAAGCAGAAAAGCAGGCCGCGGCCTGTTTGGTGATCCACAGTCTTGTCCTAGATGATGCAAGGGTCTAGAGGCTTGTAGTCTTTTTCTGGTAGATGCCTCAAATAGCAGCCAAATCAATCAGGTACATTAAGCACAGACACTCACTCTCCAACCAGAAAGAATTAGGAATCAATGCACGCTGCTCCTACTCTTACCAGGATCAGAATATAAGCACAGATTCCAAGTTGTCACCTTAAAACAGTTATTAAGCTTTCTGGTGATCAGCAGTTTCCAGGAAATAATGTAACTGCACTCCTTCTCTCATCAGGAGAAAGCAGAAGCACTAATCCCAAGATGACTACTGAGAGGCAGAATGTGGGCTGTCCATTAACTTGTGGTCTTGCAATTAATGCTTAAAGATAAGATGAAAAAATGGTTTATCCTAAACACTGTATGGTGCACTAGAGGAGTTAGATGTGAAAGTAGGTAAATTAACCTGTCTAAAAAGTTAAGTTTTAGTGGAGAATCACTATTTTTAAAACAGCAAGATAGATTGAAAGGGGCTGGTCACTTTTGTATTCTGGTACTATGGAATGCAGTAGGATGGCCAATAAATTTAAATAGTTGAACGGGAGTGATTTCACAAAATTATAATTTTGTGCTTACTCACACTAGTCAGTAAAAGCAGAGAGGAAATGAGATATATGGTCAAATTAACATAAGGGGCAGGCAACTATAAAGACAGTGGTTCTTAAGAACACAACAGTAACTGGGTGGGAAGGTGAGAAAAAAATTCTGTCTGACTCACAAGAGACAGATCTGCCATCTCTTTTCAAGTTTTAATATGCAGTTAAAAGAAGAATACAAGTAAAACAGTATAAAGAAAACAAATCACAGTATACAAAATAAAAAAGGCAACAAAGTAATACAAAATACAACAAATAAAAAGCAAACTATCCTTTCCGTCACAGCAAACTGTAATAGAATCTGGGTGAGCCTTTCCAGTAAAACTCTGAAATGTTTTATTTTATCCCTTAAACAGAAGGTTTAGTTCCTAGATCCACCCCCTCAGTTCACAGATGATTAACCTTAACTGACTTGCTCTAACTTATGTGTGACTCCTTAATTGACCTGTTCTAATTTCTCTCTGACTCACAAGAGACATGTCTGTCATCTCTTTCCAAGTTTTGATATGCAGCGAAAAGCAGAAAACAAGTAAAACACAGTGTAAAGAAAACAAATCACAGTATACAAAATATAAAAAGGCAATATAAAGTAATACAAAATGCAACAAATAAAAAGCAAATTAACCTTTCCCTCACAGCAAACTGTAGCAGAGTCTGGGTGAGCCTTTACAGTAAATGTCTGTTAATATACTGGTTATATCCTTTGGATTGTAATATAGCTATAGCCTATGGCTGGGTGTGTGTAATTTTGGGTTTACCCACAGTTGGTGTGGTTTGGTCATGAGGGTGAAGCCCAAGTGACCAAACAAAGGCAACCATGGGTAAATCAGCATTACCCACAAACAGCTGTGTTTTATTCCTATTATACAATAACATTATTTAAGAAAAAAGTTACTTACTTTTCTTAAATAATGTCCTTGAGTAATGACACTGTGCTACTCTTCTGCATTTTTTCCAGTATCCTGGGGCTTTCTTGATGTATTGAGCATGTGTATAGGACTTACGTTCCCATGCTCCCGCAGTACATCAGTGCTGTGTAAAGGAAGCAATGGAGAAAGGAAGATCTCCGTTGCTTTTTTTGTTTGCTTGTTTTTAATTAAAAAAATGTTTTGTTTGCTTGTTTTTAATTAAAAAAATGAAATCAGCAGACTTTCAACATATGAGAGAGATGGGACAGAGAAAATATAAAGATAATCAGGTACATTTCTCTAGTTTTGCATAATGTACCTGATTATCCTTGTATTTTTCTCTGTCCTATCTGTCTCATTCTTTTGAAGTTTCCAGTTTTTGAAAGTTTATTTGTTTTATTTAATAAAAAGGTAGAGTTTCCATAGCATATATTAATAGAAGAAAGTCTGGGTGACTGGACTTTTTTCCATTGGTATATGCTTGATTTACAACTGGCATGCTGGTTGGGCTGACCAATCAGCATGCTTGTTTTTGAATGTTAATGGACAGTCATTGTATAATATGTGATACAGATGCACTCAGTGCATTGTTGGACATTGTTTCCTACTGCTCTAATATAACTAAAAAAAGATTTACAGTTTCCTGCTTTATCTGTCTCAACCTCAAGTTTCTACTTTGCTTTACATTTTTTAATAGTACTCTTAATTTCCTTGCTGCATGTTTCAGTGTAGTTCTGAAATGAGAGGATAGTGATTTCTTACAATGTTTCATTATTTCACTTCTTTTTGGCGATTTCACTTCTTTTGGTATAAAGTTTATTAATGAAGGAGTTCCACCAGAGAGGTTTATTCCTGAATTTGCCATTATATTTAGGACAGGCAGGTATTGAATTTCCTATGCAGCTGTTTAAACAATGGGAATTTTGTGTAACTCTTCTAAAAGCTGACGTAGATTTACCATGGTGAAGTCCCTAACGTTGGTCTCATTTTGTGGTGGGTTGATACCATCAGACCAGATGGAGAAGATGACTGACATATGGTCAGGTTTAACCAGGAGTATGGAGATGAGTGAGGTGCTGGTGGGGACTAGCTTGATAAGTATAAGACCAAGGATATTAGAGCCTATAGTGGATAGATGTGTAATGTAGAATGCGGGACATTTAACAGCTGTCACAAATGAACAATATAATTAAAGCAAACTTCTTTAATTCTGCAGGTTATGAAAATGTATTTAGTATTAAAAGGCCTAATTACATGGATTACTGAAGGTGAAATATAGTTAATGATATTTTTACAGTTAATTTTGCATGAAACCATATTCACATCAGTAAAACAAAAATTGCTGAACATTTGTACTACATACATGCCCCCCCTCAGACTTTATACAAGAATTCAACAATCTACCAACAGCCCATTCCAAGTTTACCCCCAGCTCCACAACCTAACCCTACTTCAAACAATTTTGCTTCAGGCATATTAAAATAAAAGACATATTGCCAATTCTAGAAAACCTACAATTCACACCCAGTTAATAGAATATATATCAGATTGCAACCATCTGCCTAACAAACAGCATGGATTTTGATCTGGCCAGAGCACCACAACAGCCCTTTGGACCCTAACTGATTATATCTTACTGGGGATTGACTGAAGAGAACTCACAAGCTGCCATCTTTATCTACCTGACAAAGGCATTCAGTCTTGTCACTATCTACTTCTACATTATATACTTGATATAGACATTAACTTGGATGTCCTGCTGTGATTCTATAGCTGTCTACCTAATTGACACTTTTTGTTAAAATACTTTCCTGTCTGTCTCTCTCTCTCTCTCTCTCTCTCGCTACTAGCCTCTGCAGCAACATGTTTCACAAAGGTCCATTCTTGCCCTGCTCATTTTTTCCATATATATCAAAAAACTACCTTTGATTCTACCTCATGTCCCATTCTTACTCTACACTAATGACACGATATTGCATCCCCCCTCAAATAAATCCCTCTTAGTTTTAGAAAAACAGCTGCAATTACACATCCTCCACTTGAGTCACTGGTCAATAACAATAAACCTGTACTAGTGAAAAAAACTGATGGGTAGAATTCACAAATAAGTAAACAGAAATTCACATATGTTTAGTACAATATTAATAAAAATTAAAATTAAATATGAAGAGAAATATTTAAATATGCTAAATACCTTGAAGATAGTAGGGAGTTGCTAAAAGATAAATATTAGTGGAATATTGTATTAGATAGATGCATTAGATGGGAAGTAATGTCCTAATCAATCCATAACCTCATACTTACTGTCACCTATTCCTTATGCTTTAACCCTTCTGAATTTAGAACTCTTGCCATATTAATGCACTGCTACATTACTACAGACTTTAGGTCTGTATTGTAAGCAACCTCAGCTGTCTATATAACCCTCTATTAGAGGATATATTAATTGACCTGTAACTGTATGAGGCAATGCAATGCATACAGATATTGAAACTATGTATGCTTATATCTATTACTGTATATAATGTTGTATATTCTCAAGAACTGAACAACTATAAATAATTTGCCTCTTGCAATATTATCTTTGTAAATATCAAAATTTAATGCTTTCCTGGGCTAAGACTGTAACTAGTGATTTATGGTCAGTGTTTTAGCCAGTTATATATAAAAATAAATAAATAAATACATAAAACAAACACTTAGAGGATTAACTTTGCAGACAGAAAAGTAACATCTTATTGCCAGTTTAGGTTTTGCAAGAAATGAACAGGTGCGTTTATGGTTTGGAAGTAACACTAGTATTTTTGTGTTAAATAGTATAGAAACATAGTGAATTATCAGGCTCTAGTCATGAATGTTCAGACTTAAATGGTATCAAAAGTATTTTACAATACTGAAAAATGTTAGTGGTATAATAAATATTGAAGTGCTGGTATTTATTTATCTATTTCTTTATTTATTTATTTATTTATTTACTGTTTGTTGCTGGCTTGGAGGGCTGATGCAGAACCCCTTTTCAGCCACCACCCAAGCCATAAGGCAAAAACATTACGTGTAACACACACATATTATTGTGTAATATTACATGTAACACAATAGTATGATACATGAAGAATAAGTTTGTAACAATAACAGTAAGAATACATGCTCGAGTAATTAACATGATTAATTTGATAGAGAGCAAATAAAAGTTGCGAAGCAGAAATGCAACATAGGACACCACAGACCATGTCAGAATTCATAGTAAGCCATAGTACTTTAGGAATAACCTTTAATACCTTGTATAATGACTGAATTAAATTTCCAAGTCATGAAACCATAGGAGTCATAAAAAAATTCAAGACAAATAAGGCTTGTGGCCACTATAACTTGTCGATACCAACACTTAGACTACTGGATATATATATATATATATATATATATATATATATATATATATATATATATATATATATATATATACACCCTGCTAGAGCTACAGGAGTTCCAGAGGTGGGGGAGGGACTGAGTAATAAATCTGTTTCTTTACTGTGCTTTATTAATTTGTTCAATGTTCAATGTTCATAATGCAAGCTCAAAGCCTTGTAAGGCCTTCAAAGAGCTTGCCAACAAAATAAAATCAGGAATAAAACTCTTACCCATCCAGTGACCTGGATTATTATTAAAATAGTCATCTATTCAGACTTACTAATAGTTAGCAAAATACTATTCTACCAAATACAAGCTCTCCCATAAACTGAATTGTGCCACAGAGAAATTCTACCATTTATGTCACCTAAAAAGTTATTATTTCTGGTATTAAATAGATGTTTCTTCCTATGAATTCCCATACTGTCACCAAAATTATACTCACTAACATATTTAAAAAATTTATGAAATCAACCCTATTATGTATTTACTTGCATATAATGATCATTACATTAATCTGCTTTTATAACTCAAACCCTCATACCTTTTACCATCCTACTAAAGGGCTATTGAATTCTATTCAACCTAGTTAACTGTGTGCTATTGTACATACAAATAGAACTGCATTATTCAATAATAGGTCTGACTAGGGTTTTAAAAATAATTAGTAACACCAACCTATCCCTACTAACAACAGTCCTATAGACATTATTCATTTCATAATAACACTTCCTTAAAATCTTCACTAAATGAAATTCAAAACTCAAAGTATTATCAATATTAACCCCAGATCTCCAATAACCTTTATCTCCTTAATTCTTGAACTGTCCAGGGTATAAGAATAATGGTTACCCACCCCAAAATGCATAAGACTTCATTTTATATGTTGTTGTACATATTTGTAAATTATCCAAATTAGTTTGGAAAAGAAATTGATCAGATGTACCATATATTGTAGAGACAATTTTAGCATGCACCACCAGTATATATGTTGATGAAGATTTTGATCCCTGGTTCTAGTATTTGTGGGACTGTTTAGTGTGTGTGTGTGTGTGTGTGTGTGTATAGATATATATATATATATATATATATATATATATATATATATATATATATATATATGCATATACTAGGTCCTCTAATCACATGGAAGGAAAAACATAGATCTCCTCTGTGTAGTCTGTATGAGACTGTGTAAGGGGGAAGTGATTCCAATCATTTCTGTTAGCTTACTTCTTTTAAGCCAGTGATTGCCTTAGTTACAATTGTTTAATATAGCTAGAGAGGTACATCCCAAAGAGGGAGTTGTATTCAATAATTTGTCTCATCAGTGCTGAATATAAAAGTACAATGTCTGCTTTAGATCTTAGTGATATTTATTTGGTAATTAGCTGAGCAATGTAGAAGGACTTCCTAACTACTGCCATTAAATGGTGATCAAAGGAGAGGGAATTATCAACCCAAGTTCCAAATTTCCTATGTTCTTATGCTGAAGTGGCATATTAGTAATGCTGTATATTGGAGGGAGGGAGTGGTTGTTTACCATTGTGATGATGTTGCACTTTTTAGCATTTAATCTGACCCCATTTTTAGTATAACAGGTATTTAAGACTATAAATTCTTTCTGTAGAGCTTGGGCATCATGTGAGATTTGACAATAACTCCAAGTTTGTGGCCATCTGCATACTTAGTTAGTCAGAGGCCTTGTTTCATGGTCTGGGGTAGAAAAACAGTAAATGCTGAATAAAAGAGGTCCCAGGGTTAAGACTAAGACCTGTAGAACACCATTGGTTACGTTCATACTCTGTCTTCTGCTACACCTACTACCTGTACTGCATGGATTCTGTCTTTTAGCCAAATGGTAATCCATCTTACCATGTAGGGATCTATTTGTCATGAATTAAGCTTATCAACTGTGTTAGCATGGGAGATGGTGTCATACATCTTGGCCAGATCAAGGTACACTCTGGGACAGTATGACTGCAGTCAATAACTTGTGTTACCATTTCAAAGAAGTTCACCTGTTTCATTAGATAAGCTCTATCCTTTATAAAGACATACTGCTGTGCATAAACCATGATGATATCTTTTATGTCAGTGTTTATTGGGTCTGTAATAATATTTTACATGGCATTGGAAATAAAACTTGTCAGGTCGAAGGGCGTTTAATTCCCTGGTCTATGGTGGGACGTCCCTTATGAAGTAGCATCACCACTGTTGTGCACTATACCTCTGGGACAGAACCTATTGCTAGACTCAGTTTTATGGAGTGGCTCTGTCAGAGGATGTTTAGTACTGTTTATTAAAAATCTGGCATATTATTATGTCCCGTGGAGGAAGGTTTTTTTTTGTCTTGGACAGCACTTTCAGTGTGTGTTCTTTAAAAATCTTGGTGTAGGAGGTTTGAGATATTTAGGGGTTTGAAGACTTTGGATATTGGTTTTCAGAGTGAAATTTGTACCGAGTTTGTTTGCTACTATATTTGCAAAGTCTTCTGGGGCTGGACATGGGGCGCCATTTTGTATGAGCTTTGTGCAGTCTTGAATGTTGTTTCTTAGTTCCTGATGTTGCTAAACAAGAATATGTAGTTTTCCTTGCCTCCAGATGCTAATCTAAGTTCACGGGCGGCTTTAGTAGACTTTGTAATATTTTTTTGTGAATTTTCTGATATTCTTCTTGATTTGAAGATCCTTGACTGCTGTAAAATTAATTTATATTTTGTTATTTTTGTTGTACTGCTCGTAAATTTCCTATGATATTTGAATCTGGATGTGAATGCCAACTCTATGCTTTTATCTAAGCAGATATAAAACTGCTTTGCAAAACTATCTGCTGTGGCAAAGCCTGGGATGATGTTACTATAAGTAATTTCGAGACTTCAGAATAGAGTTTAATGACATTTGTACATGTGAAGTTCTTGAATTCTGATATAGTTTTTCAATGGGTTTAGAGATTTTAATGAATACAGTTACTAGCTTAAGATCTAACTTAAACATGGAAGGAGATACCATAGGATTTGTGCATGATGAAGCTATATTCATAAGTAATAGGTCAAGAATGTTATGTCATCTTGTTAACAAATATGGAGTTTTTAATTATTAGATCCAAAAACTTTTGGACATATTCTACATTGGAGGTATAGATACTCCAGTTTATTGAGGAGTACTGAAAGTCTCCCAGAAAGATGGAGTTCTCATTTACAGGGAGTTTATCAAGCATGTTTAGGAACCTAACCTGAACTTCAGGGGACATGGAAGGTGCCCTGTAATAGGCAATAAACTGATAAGTGGTCCTATTTAATGTAATTTGGAGTTCGAGAACTTCAGTATGAGGGCCTCTGAGAATCTGTCTAGAGGTGATATGGTCCCTGGTCCCTTACAAATGTGATTATGCCACCACAGTTGCCATCAGGTCTGAAGGCATGGTAATTGCGAGAGTGCTTTCTAGACATTTAAACCAGGTTTCAGTGATTAAAAACACATGGATACATTCCAAATGCAAGAGAGACTCAAGATGAGGCATATGTTGTTGAGACTTCTGACACTGAGCACAGCCAATTTATCTTGATTTTGTTTAGGTTTTGATATATTGGCTATACTGGAATGTTCAGTAACCAGACTCTTGTCCGAATCAAGCACTATGGAGCAACAAATCCTTTAACCAGTATGTGGAAGCTATTGAACAAGAGATTCAAGCCATCTTTTGTAAAGCAAGTAGGGCTGTCAAGCATTTAGTTCAATGCTGACACATACTGGAGCCTTTTGGAATGACACCAAGTATTTAGCCAATGACTGAAACCAATTATCTTTTCATTATATCTAGGCATCATTGTTGGAGAAAGAAAGATTCCCCACAAGACAATAGTCTTGCTTACATTTGCAACATAAATGGAGAGTACTGAAATGTCTGTCTGCATGTCCCTCAGGGATCTGCACTCCAAGTCATTCACCCCCACATATACAACTAGTTTGCTCTAGATAACTTTATTTGATGAAAGAGTCCTAAGGACCTTTGAGACATCTAAGGTCCTGGCACGTGTAGGACAACTCAGTGTTAGCCTGTCTTTGTCTAGCCTAGTTAATGGAGAGTCAATGTGCCTCATTACAGATTCATTGATTATTAAAAATGTTTGCTTGTGGAGGGATCAGGTATATTGGATTTGAGGTCATATAGATTTCGGTGGCTCTTTATCGAAAGTGTGATTTGATGTAATGTAGTATTTGTTTTTTTTGCTAATACCTTATCTTCATTGGTCTAAGAAGTTTTTGTAAGGATTGTTATAACCTCAGCAAATGACATTACTTTGTGGTCAGTTTAGAGTATGAACTACTTGTGTGAAGCTCATAGTCCCTGTTTTTTTTTTTTTTTTTAGCATAAGGTCTCCATATTTGTTAAATATTTACATTTTTCACAACCGGAGTATTTGCATTGAGTAAGTGTGCATTATGTGTGAGCATAACTTGGTTAATTCACTGTCTGAGGATAAGTGCTATGTGGAACAAAGGGGAGTCAAGTAGGCTGATCTTCCATAACAGTACAAAAAGAGGTGTAGAACTTAACTGAATTCCAGAAGACTATAATTGAGCTATTGCCTATTAGGTAGATTAAGTTTGTTGATAAGGTCTACTTTAGTCTGTTTGAGTAAGTGAAGTAATTAGGCTCATTTGTATCTGAGACAAGTACAGTACACAGTACAGGGATGTTAAGCATTGTAGGCTTTGAGCTACATAGGGTAGCTATGTAGCTCAGACCCTACAGGGATGTTAAGCACTGCAGGGTCTGAGCTACATAGGGCAGCTATGAACCGACTCATACCATGTAGTTTAGGTATGGGCTGCTAAACTCTAGTTATGCAATACTAGGTGTGTAGCACAGTGCATTATTTAGCTACCCAAAGCTTGCTGCACCTGTACTTCATAACATGATTAGGGAGAGTTAGGCAGTATAAGGCAGGTGTAATGAATTTGCCTGCATCTGTTCCCTATTAGAAGACAGAAGACGCATTATTTCGAATGTGTCTTGGTCGAACTCAAAAGCCTGAAACAGCAAAATATCGAAGTGGCTTCTAAGCGAATTCTTTCCCAGGGAAAAAATTATCTTGGCCGCTTTGTTACTTTGCCATTTTTGGCACTGTAGTGCAGTCTCGGAGTTGGTATATTTAAGTAGAGGGGGTGTGGGGCACAGCCCCCCATATCGGGGGGTGTGGGAGGAGAAACTCCCCACTTAATGTAATGTTTAAAGTATGTTTTTTTTTGTTTGTTTTTGGTTGTTGGAACAGCGATTTTTTTTTTCCCTAGGAAAAAAATCGCTGTTCTGACAGTTCGAAATTGTAGGCTTTTGCTTACATAGGGTTGATTAATCACCGTTCATTTTTTTAAGTGCTCAGTGATCTAATATAGACCCCCTGCATCTATGCAGAGCACTTTCCATTCCTGCTGTGTTAAGTATAGCTCTGTGCAATATACAACAAATTAAGAAAGTGAAAGAATCAATCAGAAAGTGAAAGAACCAATAAAAAATTAGCTATAGGTCTAATAGTGCTAGTTTCATAAAAAAGCTGCAGCAATTACTCTTTTCCCATCAGAGTAAGCACTGTTATTCCTAAGATGACCCACACGCCTGGCCAAAACTGGCATTTTTTGCAACTTTTTAAATTCATGGAAAAAAGGAAAACCAACAAGATACAGTAAGCAATAACAGAAAACCACTTTAAAGCATTGTAACTGTATGATGACTCCAAGTGTTAGCTGTAATTTTGAATTCAGAGAAAGCATACACTGTTCTTACAGTAAGATGTTGAAGGAGACCAGACTGAGATCTATACATACCTGCATGCCAAGGCCTCCAAGGCAAATGGTGTATCCAAACACAATTCCAAGACACTAAAGCCTGATTGATCATCTGTTGGCTTACCCCAGTCTGTGCTGACTTCAGTCCCTAATCCCCACCCAGTCTTCTATGCATAATCCTCTCAGTTTGGCTTAGGATTTATGGAATTTTAAAAATTCAGACAGTCAATAATTGAAGAATTATCACTGTCAGTGGTATCCTTTGCTAAGAGAAAAAGAGATCATTCTTTCCAGAGGGAATTGGGTACCTTGGATTGAGAAGGGAAGAACTGGCATTTGTGAACCAAATGTTTACAGCCCATTACTTACAGTCTGATAATAAGGATGCCCTTTCTTGAGGTTGCTTCATTTGCAGATACCCTCCTCTTCATGAAGGCCTTCAGATAGGAAACAAATGAGTTATCTTCTCAGATACAGATATTTTATTGATATGGCAGAACCAAAGCCTCTGGCAATCCTTATAGTTTTAGAAGTCATGCATGATGCTTTATATTGTGTACATTTTCAGCATGACTCCCAGCTCCCTGTTTTCAGGAAGCCAAACCATTCAATAGGGTTCATGACACCCACAAACATATCTATAAAATCTAGTTGTTGATCCGGCAGTAATGTCCATGGTTTCCTGCAAACCATCAAATGTAGTTGCGGCCATGAACCTGATTCATAATAACAGGAAGAGCAGAATTCTCAGCTTATTTTGGAAATTTAAACATCTCAATCACAAGGGTCCTTGTCTGCATGTTAACGTTCTAGGAGTCTCTTCTTAACCACTTTATAGAGTAGGTAGAGTGGTTGAAAAATAAGGACCTTTGAAAGTAGATTCTTGACTTATGCCCTGGTTTCCTAGCATTCCATGAAATGTGGCCATTTTGCTTTTGCTACATTCTACAGTGCCGCTGCTACAGGATGAATGGTTAGGAGACATACTTGTTTGTGGATTCAGCTCACTTCGGATCATATAAATACAGAGCTGCTTGATGCACCTCTCGATAAATAGCTTCTGTTTGTATACCCTGAAGAAAATGTGTTCATAAAGCTAGAAGAAAAGGAGTGAAAAACTTTTTTTAATCCCCCAGCAACATAATATTTTTTAAAATTACTCTAACAAAGACTGTTCCTTCTACTCTAAATATAAGAAAAAACAAAACCGAAAAGGAGGAGGACAGCTAAAATATGGAGTAGTAACCTAACAGCAAAGTAATGCCTGAGAGTGCTAAGGGCCACAACAGTCAGAGAGAGCAGCTATGACTTAGACTAGCTTCTCCCACACTCCTTGCCTAAAATCCTTGCAGGCTGATCTTCTGTGAAAACAGTGGAAAGTATCACTCATGAATTTCCCACTAAAAGGGTCTCAATCATAAAAACTATGCAGACCATCTGAAAGCCTTGTCCTTTTTCTCAGTATTATACAGGCTACTGAGAGGTAAGAACTTCAACAGGCCCTATTCTGCCAGACCTATTACAGATTCATAAGTTCAATGGTATCATAAACACCTATTCAAGGGATCTCAGTTTGTTTTGCAAAATAAATAGAGCACATCAGGGGGATAGGTACATATAACAGAGCATACCACTTCTACAGAACAATCTTTTACTCCACATAAATCAACGTACTTCTCTTACTTTGTTCAAATGTAATTTTGATGAATGGATGGGCAACCAAAAATTCCCCCTGGTTCAATACCTCTGTCCCTCATGTATACAAGAAATTTATATTGAGATGGAGGAAACAATAGTACATTCTTTTTTATTGTACTTGCTAGTCCCTTTCATATGAGAGGTGGTGATTTAAAGTACAAGTTTTATGGTTTAGAAAGTAGATTAATTTTAAATGATGGTACTTTATATCCCAGAGGATTAAATTTAGAGGCAAATATTACCGTATGATTTTGTTCATAAAATGCTGCTATGGTTATATGTTTCACAAAAGTGGGTTGAATGTTGTTACAGGTTTCTGGTGTATTTAATGACAATTTTAAAATAATGCTTCAAAAAATGCTTTAAAGTTTTTTCATTTAGAACACATTTGATTTATTGAACAATTGTATAATTGTTTGATTGATGGAATTGTCTATTTGGATGGTTCACTTGGTATATAAAGAAGTTTGTGTGCATCATGTAAATTATCCTAGAAGGTGAAAAGCCAAGGTGCCAGATGCTTGTTTGGTACTATTAAATTTTCAACACCATCTGTGTTTTGTTTTTATTATTAAAAAAACAGATAAGGATGTAGAAGTCAATAATTCTACTAATAATACTATTTTGATTCAGGAAATATCGATTCTCCCTAATTCTGAGTTTGACAAGGGAAAATATGTTCCTGCTGCCTCAGCATGTGAACCTTAATACTTAAAACAAGGGGGTGGTCATTAACCCCAGATTGCAGACCCTTAGGCTTACAGTGTAGATAATTTAGCACTCATCTCCTCCAGGCACTTGTTCACTCAAGATATGCTAAATATTTTGAAGGAGGCCAGGAACCCAGCACAATAAAATCTTATGTAGCAAAACAGAAATGGTTCTTCACTGGAACCATGACAGAGGGTGGGACAAAATCAAATATCAGCAGAGGAGTCTCTGGTCCAGACTTACTTCTCAGACCTATATAAAGCAGGACTGTCTTATGCCTTTCTGAGGATACATGCTTCAGCAATCTCTGAAGTTCTGTATCTAGCTCACACCTTTTTCTCCCACTTGCCACTGCAGCACTTTATCAAAGTGGTGTTGCATGTAAAGCATCCCAAGAATCACTCTGCCCCACCATGGGATTTATACTTTGTACTTGAGAAGCCTACTCTGCCCCTGTTTCAACCACCTGCTTCTACCTCATTAAAATTCCTATCTTAGCAGACTGCCCTTCTGGTTTCATTGCTATTGGTCAGGCAGATTTCAGAACTGCAAGCTGACATGCTCGGGGAACCCTTCTAGATATTCCATAAGGACAGGATCATAAACCTTACTACTAATCCTTTATTTCTAAGATGGCTATAAACTTTATTTAAACCAGGCTAGGCACCATTCTTTATTTTTCCATCTCTCCAGAATAAGGGGGAATGAATGTGAAATTCCTTAGACATGCTCAGGTAATTAAGATTATACCTTGGCAGGACAGAAAATCTGACCAGAGGCAGAGAACAGAAACCTGTCAACAAACAGACAATCTTTAACTAGATAGCCAACTACATTGTTTTATCTTACATTCATTATGGCAATCTTATATCTGGGTCACAGCTGCCACTACAACCTTCCTGGTGGGAACTCTACACAGGCCAAATTGGAAGCAGCCACCTTGTCCTCTGAGCATGAAACTGCTAAGCATTATGATTTAGCCAGCATTTTTAGAGCTGGGGTAGCCTTCACCATAACCATTCTATAGTGTCTTATGTTACCTGCCACTCCTACAGACTAGCCAGCCTATCTATGTATCTATGTTCTGGTGTTCATGCTATGAGTCTTTACTGCAATAGAGAGTTATGAAGAACACAGTATATTTGTGTTATGAATTTAACCTAACTTTAGCGATAGTTGTTCAAGTAGAGTCACTGCTGCAGTACAAGTTCCCTCCCTCTTCCCCCTATGTCCATGGGACACCTTTAGGTTGGGATGACTATCCATCCTTTTCTTCTTTTTATACCTTTCCTCTCTCCCACCAGATCATGCACTTTTCTTCTTGCTATTTGGGCATCCTGAAGAGCCTCATTTTGGGGGTTCATCTTATCGTGATTTTCCACCTAGGACTGATTATCCTGGCTCCAAGAAGCCACTTCTAAACTTTTGAACTTGTTGGGGCTAGAAAGACCAGAAGTTGTTTCTGACTAATACCCCGTTATACCACTGACATCAGGGAGTCTGCTGGACTAGGGGGAAGCTGTGATATTCTGCCCAGATGTTATAATTCTGCACGTAGGAATCCCAACAGTCAAACCTGCAACAGTGAATCTACAGATGAACCCCCTACCTTTCATCTGTTTATCCTTTTCATCAAAGTAAACTGTATTTATTTTTTGTCTGGCTTTATGCAAATTGTATAACATGGACTGAATTTTCTTACATTTATTGGAAATTTGTATAACTTTACATGTTAGTGTTTTGTTAAAATACGTACATGCACTGTATACTATAATTTAAAAGTTTAGCAATTGTAGCTGTATCACTGCATCTCTAAGCTGTGGCTGAAATGGATCCACTCCAGTCCCAGTTAATAAACATCATAGATGGACAGATAGATTGATTGACAGACAGACAAATAAGCAAGTAAATAAACAAATAAATAATTCAAGTAAGGCAAGATTCATTATGCACTTGAACATGATCTGTTAACGTGGGTATTTTGACATATGTACTCTATTTAACTGAAAGTATGTGTCATTTGTATGGAATAGATATTTAGAATAGTATGCAAAAGGAAGAGGTTTATAAATGATGATAACATGAGACAAACAAAACTGGTAGTTTTGTTCATGTTATGGTATCTACAATTAAAATAAAAATATGTTAAATAACTTAACTTCCAGTGCTACTTTTATGGGTTAAATTTGTGAATGGATGATTTCGGATCTTGGATTTGATTTTATAATATAGTGAAAGACAGTGAAACACTGCATACTTCTAACTTTGGGAATATCCCCATAGGTACAGACAATAATAACCTAACAGAGTCATAATTTCTCAAAAAATTTACTAGTGAAGTTTACATCTGCGGTAGTGATACTTACTGAACCATGTTTGATCTTGTTCCTTTTAAATATAAACATGTTTACTTCTGAGTGCTCATCCCACCAAATTATTCCACATCATGTGTTTAATATTAACCAATAACATCTAAGTGTACATGACAGGTATAACCTCCACCCAGATGGCCTGATGTATCCTTGTTTAGAAGGTCCAGGCTTGAGATTGTTTTTTTTTCCCTTTACGCAAGAAGCTTTCTAACATTGCTGTCACCTTTTCCTTTACTTTTGTTAACACTGATGATGATTCCCTTCTAATATTTGTTGAAAATGATGGCATGAACGATACAAAATTGCTTTACATGGGCTACTACCAGCCTGTTCCATTCAGTGGTTCTTACTCTTAATGATTGTTGTGTCAATTTGCATTATGAAACTGTCCCTGTACTTCTGGTTGAATTTACAAAATTACTGTTATACTGAAGATTGTATTTTACAACTTTTATTTTATTTTATTTTTTTTTGCATTTTCTGAATCAAAAATTACATTATTGCCCCTGCTTTAATAAAACACAGTAGCTTAACTCACCTTACCTTCTTTACTATAAAAGGAATTATCAGAATTAGCAATTTTCAGGTAAGTATGACCTATCTGGTAAAACCTCTGTAATACGTAATAAGTTACTGCCTGTACAAAAAAAAAAAATTCTGCATAATATTTTTATCAAATTATTTCATACATTTACCATGAACCCATAGCAATTGAATATCTATGACACAAGTAGCCCCCACCCATAAGAATTATTTTAGTTATTGATGCATTTTTTTAGTCATAGCAGCACTGGTTTTGATTTCGGGTACATGTTGATTCAGCCTGGTGAATGCTGCAATTGTTCTGTTTCTTTAGTCACAAAGTTGGGGTTTACCAATTGAAAGTCATTTTTGTGAATGAGTGTAGTGCCACCAGACACTTCGTTCCTCAATGAGTTTCAGCATTATCTGCAGGTTACTGACAAATGAAAAAATAACTAAAGTAAGAACTTCTCATTGCCAAGATACAGTTTCATGCTTTGGGGTAATGTGTTATGGTTTCTAAGTGGTAGAGTTTGTTTAAAGCATGCCATTTATTAAATAAAATGCTGCAGCCAGTTAAACTGATGACCAGCTTGAAGAAAACCTTCCAGACAGATGCTCATAAGAAGTAAAAATAACATGTGAGCCACCAGTATTAACTACAAACAAATAATGAGTCATCGTCTGTATCTTTAAGGCAGCTATATGTGAAATACAACTTTCTTACTCCCTGTATTGAAAATTCTCCCTACACTTCAAGTAAAGTGACTTAGCTGTTTTGACCATTAAGTGACATTCCTATGTTGTTCACCCACCTTGAGGTACACCATATTGAAAGTGGCAGAATTCTTGCAATACTTTCTTTAAGAATTTGCCTCTGATGGTCTTGCATCTTATTGCCCTATTTATGACTTTGTGTCCTACAAAAGCCTACATAGTAAAAGTAAATTATTTGTGCCCCTAGTCTTTTTACCTTCTCATTGGTGCCATATTACAATTACATGTCTGGTATTGCAGGCTTACTGTGCACAGACAAGTAAATGAGCAGCTCAGGAAATCTGACACTTCTGGCCTAAAAAGAAAGTTAATGGAGGAGGAGGATATTTTAGCTAAGAAATGTTTACTCTTTCCATAGAACAAGTAATTTATTCACTCTGCAGCTGATACAAATAGGACCCATTCAAGTACATTTGGAAGATGATAAAGAACATAACTCAAAGGAGTCGCTGATTAAAATGTACAAATATTATTTTTTATTCATGTCTTCTTGTATCCACTTGAGTGCCCCAATAGCTCCTCTAGTTTTACCCATCTGTTCCATTTATTTCTTCAGTGGACTAGGACTGAGTCCATGGGTAGGCTCACCAATTATCTCATCCTGGATCATATAGAGTGCTTGCAAGGCAAGTGTCGTATGACCCATTCACTTCTTGCTCTTGTGCTCACTGACTTCCATATTCGGAGTAAATACTGGGCATCTTTTTATTTTATTTTATCTATTGACTGAGTGGGTAAGCCCACTAGACAAATTTTCCCTTTTCAGGAGCAACCCATGAGCACTACATGATTAAATGACATGCTCAAAGTCACACAGAAGACAAATGAAGGTGGACGGGCTCAGACCATGCACTCTGGTAACAGGAAGAAGCTCATTAACACCTCAAAGATTTAGTCCTCTGTGCTAACTGCCTGGTTTCCCTATGGCATGAATCCTATAGCCTAGTCATTCCTCAGGACTGAGCTCTTTAGCCTTGTCCCTTCTGAGATGCAGTAGTCAGGTGGTAGAGACTGACAGAGTCAAAAGTTCAGGTGGATCAGTTTATCTCTATTCTTACATCAACAATGTGATCCTTGCAACTGCTGCTTTCTCAGTTAATCATGAATATGACCTACTGTGCATGTTGTCCTTGGCTTTCTTCAATGTAAGAATCATTAGATGCATTGTTGCTGGCAATACTTCAAGTCTCCAGCAGTTATGACCAGTGCTACAGGCCAATACCACATCCTTTCCCCAGGTTGGCCAAGCTGCCATTGGTTGCCTAATCCCATACAACCCTGTCTTGTCCATCAGTACAGTAATACTAATCATTTAGAGTAATGTATAAATAGTGGTGCAGCAAAAAAATTTCACGACACAATGGTGCAACTTTTTTTTTGTTCTTTCTCAGCTTCTGTTCATAGTGGCCCCCAACTACGTTTTGGATCTCTTGTCAACATTTGTCTCAGTCAGTCATGGATTTCATTTGGACCAGCTTTATCATCACCATGACATTTCTGTGGTTGTTCTTGATCGGCTTACCTCCTATCCTTCTAGACAAATGCATAGATTAGTTTAAAGAGTTACTTTTTCTTGCATCTGCTCTCTGACCTGGGGAGACTCACAGGGCTCCTTTCTGAGTCTTTTATTGTTCACCTTGTACACACTTCCTCTGGGAGGCATTATCCAGAGGAGATGTCTACAGTAATATTGCTCTAGTGATAGGATGCAGCATTACCTCTTATTCTCTCAGGAATCCCTGTCAGCAATTAACATTTTAGTTGTAAGTCAGGAATGTATCCATATTTGAATGTGAGTAATTGTTTGAAATACAAGCCATGGTATGAGACTCTTCTGCTCTAGTTTTACTTTAATTTTTTTCACTGACATTCTCTATAGTGATGATGAACTGGAACACATGTGAAAGGTGTAAAATCTATGGCTTGTTTTTGATGACAAGATGAATTCATTTTAAGGCTGCAGAACTTGTGTGGAAAGGGGTATGTCTATATCAACATATTGTGGCAGCTCTGTATAGTCTGCAAGTGGCTACCTGTCAAGTCATGATGTTTTCTAAGATCTTGCCATGGAGTGTTTGGCATCTTGCATGGCCTGGGACCCTACTAATATCAGTAGTGGTCAACTAGTTATTGGTCATTCTGACCCCTTTATTTAACTCCTAAGATGCTGCTGATAATTCCAAATACTTGTTTAGATTACTCTTGAATCTGTTCCCTTTTGTTTCAGGTACTACACTTGAAATTTTGCTTCCAGGTAGGTTAAGAGAGTTTCTGGTGCTGAGCAGTTTTAAGAGATTCCCTAAAGTCCTACCTATATGAGTTGACTTTTGATAATTAAACAATAGTACAGTTCTATAACTGTTCACTGCACTTTGTTATTAATTTGTTTGCCCTGATCCACCTTATTCATTATAATTTAATAATTTACATTAATGTTCTGTTTGTTTCGGCTAAACCACCTTTGTTAACATTTATTCATGATGTTTTACATTATTTTGTCTCCAATGCCTTGTTTTATTTATTTATTATGTAAAGTGCCTAAGGAATATGCTTTATAAAAATTAATTTTAAACTTGAAGCTGTACTAGTAATAATATGTAGAATGTTTATTTATAGGGTTTTATCAGTCAAAAAGCATCCTAATTACTTCTAACATTATTTTTTATCAGTATTCTATATGTTACAGAGGATAGTCAATTATCATTTTAAAGAAATATACAGAAAGGCCTATTGCTTCATGGAACTTTTAATCAGTTTCCAATTTTATTAACGTGGGTGTATTCCATAATATAATGAGTTTGTTCTTTGTAACCAGTTATGGTGAATCAGTGGTAGAGTAACAGTAATACAGGAGTAGCAGTACTACTGTAGGGTAACAGCAATACTGCAGCAGCAGTGCTGATGTAGGGTAACAGTCTTACAAGAGTAGCAGTATTAGTATAAGGTAACAGTAATGCTTCATTAGCAGAATTAGTGGTTTTGAAGGTAACGGTAACAAGAAGATCTCACATCATTTCTTAAATAAGTGGCATAGTGGACAGTATTATTACCTCATAGCAAGATGTTCCCCAGTTCAATTCTTATCTGATGTGCCTTCTGTGTGGAGTCTGCATGTCTTCCCCGTGTCTGCATGGGTTTCCTCTGGGTGTTCTAGTTTCCTCCCACATTCCAAAGACATGTTGTAGGTGGATTGGACACTCTAAACTGTATTTGTGATATGGATGAACTACTGTGGCAGGGCTAGCCACCTGGTAGTATAGACTTTGGATCTAGATGATTGTCACTGTTGAAGTGACACCCTGACCCTATGTGCAAAAATGAGAAAAAGGGTGATGGATTAGGGATGAAGAGAACACTTATTTAAGAAAATATTTTTCAGGTGGTCCAGTCTAATGCACAATTGTACAAGCTCATACTAAGTTCTGTATGTTTTTAAATCACTTGCCACCAAGAATACTGCCTCCCCAGTAAACTTACAAGCATTCTGTTTATTTTATTTATAAAGAACTAAACCATCCTGGGTCTTACTGACTGCATACCTACTGATCAAACAACAAGCACTGAGCCATTCTGAAACAATGAAGTCTTCAAATGGTATGCTTGTACTCCTCAGGTTAAGAATACACCAGGTCACTCACCCCAAATTGATTATTCGCTGTAATGCTTTCTTCACTGTTACTAGACTACATTGTACTTTTGTGCTACATGACATATGCTTTGGGATCATTGCTTGGCAACAGACATACCTCTCGTCTTATCAATATTTGCTTTAAAAATGGCAGCCATACCTGTAGACTGGTGCACAATGTAATTACTGCATTGACTGAGATCAAAGAAACTATATTTCTTTAGGTGCCAGACATGGTGTAAGGTTTACTGTAGAAGGCTTTTAGATTGGCATTCCTGTCAACTACATTTTTGAGTTACAATATACTTATTTACGAGCTTATACATTTATTTTTATTACTCCTTTAACCTGTGAAAAACATTCATGCACTTTTTAATTTATGCTAAAGTGTACACATCAGAGCTAAATGCTATAAGCAATTTTGCATGATGTGAAGGCAAGGAACCATACGTTATGCTTTCTGTGTATAAAATTCTTCTGGCAGTTAATAATATAACCACAATACTGGTTTCATAATTTGTTGACTCATGCGGATACTAAATGCTTTGGCTGTAAGATAATTTATGCAACATTTGCAACAATATCCCACATGACTAGACAGTCATGTGTCTAGTCTTTTGCTCAGTGCTTTGTATTTTCTAATAGCCCAAATCATAGTTTATGAGGAAGAAAAGTATGTGGGCAGGATAATTCTGCAAACCTCTACTAATACCTTAATTGTCTATATTTTATAGGCGTTAACTCCAGCATTCCATAATCTGTCACGATCTGATGATTAATTTCATTATTGCAACATTGCTTCTTGGTTAAGAAAGGAAAACAGCTTTATGTTCATGTCTTAATCTACTTGCACCATTTAAAAGAAAATGTATTTGCTTATCTAACCTGGACACTAATCATAGAAAGCTTGTGTAAAATAAGGGGAATGTCACAACTGATGAAATTTATCTTGGAGAGTGTATTTATAAAGTAGAAGTGGAGCTGTAGGTAATGCATATGCAGGTAGGGGTGATTGAGTGATATGTTATATTTTAAGAACAGTGTTTACTCCATTACACATGCAGACATTTTCTGGGATTTACTAATGTTGTTTTATAGACAGGTTTGTTATTCAAAACTTAGGTTCTGATGAGCTTTTTTCAAGACAGCTAACCAAACATCTGTTTTTAATGACTTGAAATTACCCATTTATATATTTGCAACAGTTCTTAGAGAAAGGGATTCAGGTGAAATAATTAGAACCTCTCTATGTATTGCTCATAATGACAGGGCATAACAACAATTCTTATTTTTGTAAAACATAGTGACTAAGTTCATGACACGAATGAAAGTGTACAAACAAAAATAAAAGTATTTTTTATTTTAATTTGAGATACAAATTTACATTCCTGATTAATTTTATTATAATAAGAAACATGGTAACAACTCAGTAGTTATAATTCTATTGCTAATGATTTCATCTTAATTTTTCTGCAAGAGTTTCCATTCTGTATGTAAAAGAAATGCTTACTGCTATGGTTATGTTGTCTTGATCCATTCTACATTCATCCTCTGGCCCAGTCTGTTTGCATACTGTCATGCGATTCAAGTACAAGAGAAATTGGGAAAAACAGCTCTGCAAGCATATAGTATAGCAATAACCCACGCCTGGGTGTGGGTAATGCTGGAAATTACCCACGGTTGGCGTGGTTTGGTCACGTGAAGCCCGTGTGGCTAAAAGACAACCATGGGTAAATTCAGCATTACCCACAACCAGAAGTGGGTTATTGCTATTATACAATGACATTATTTAAGAAAAAAAATAATTACTTTTCTTAAATAATGGCATTGCATAATGCCTCCTTGCTGCCCTTCCTCAGCTGTCTGGTATTCTGCGGCAGTTTTGATGTACTGTGCAAGCGTATACTTACGCAATACATCAGCGCTGTGGGCAAAAGCAACAGAGATAGCAAGATCTCTGTTGCTTTTTACAACCTGTCTCGCTATGTTAAACGAGTTTAACATAGCAAGACAGCTTTAAAAAAAGCAACATAGTGAGACAGCTTTAAAAAAAGCAACGGAGAAAGCAAGATCTCCGTTGCTTTTTAAAGTGCCTTGCTATATTAAACGGGTTTAACATAGCGAGACAGGTTGTAAAAAGCACCGGAGATGCTCCGTTGCTTTTTTTAAAGCTGACTCGCTATGTTAAACTCGTTTAACATAGCAAGACAGGTTGTAAAAAGCACCGGAGATCTTGCGTTCTCCGTTGCTGTAAAAAAAAAAAGAGTTATACTAATGGAAAAAGTCCAGGTGACCGGAACTTTTTCCATTACTATAACTCTGATTTACAATGTGCCCGCTGACCAATCAGCATGCACATTTTGGAAAATTAATGGGGGGTCGTTTAATGTTGTATAAACATCCAGGGAGAAATGGATAAGTTTATTCATCATGAGGAGCTTGTTCTTTATAAAAATAAAGCAACAGCAGGTAGTAAATGGAAAATGAGTAAATGCTTTGTAAATCAGCATGAGCTAGATGGTGTCACTGTGAGTCTGGTTATAAGTTTTGTTGTGTGTCATGGAGTAAATGAAAAATATGCCTGTGAAGTTGAAGTCATAAAGTAAAATAAATTTAGAAGACAGGCAAGGACTTCCTGACTTAAATAATCTTCCTGGTTCTATATGGCTTTCGTAATTTTGAAAGCATGGCTTAAAACAAAGCAGTTCAACTTCTATCCAAAATAGCAAAATAATACAGTATTAAGAACTTCTTCTTCTTTCGGCTTTTCCCAGTTAGGGGTTGCCACAGCAGATCACCTGTCCACTCATGACTGGCAGTGGAGTTTTACGGTGTCAGGTTGCCAGCCCAGTGCCCAACCTTCCACGGAAGGCACACACACACACACACACACACACACACACACACACACACACACACACACACACACACACACACACACACACACACACACACACACACACATGCACTCACACCTAGGACCAATTTATAGTATCCAATCCACCTACAGCATGTCTTTGGGATGTGGAAGGAAACCGGAGCGCCCAGAGGAAACCCACATGACCACAGGAAGGATATGCAGACTGCACAAAAAATGACAGAAACCTAGAGTGTTACTACCAGGTGCCATACTGTTCATTGGCAGCACACATGATGAAGTTCAAACTTGCAAAACACAACTCAGAGAACTTAATTTCCACGATCATTGTTTTCTATAGTGAAAAGTAGATGAAAGCTGCTAAATACATGCATATATGTTGTACATTTGTATATAATATTGCTTTTTAATATAAATTTCTGTCATTGCCCATTTTAGTATAAGTCTGTGCATAATGTACTGCAAGATGTTCTTCATGTTTCACTGTTGCAGTCATCACATTTGGGTTATCCTTGCCAGGGTAGCCCTCGGCAGGTCCGAATACCAGAGACTTAGTATTTCTGCACTGGTTGCTGTTGCTTCAGGACTTACGTCAGGTCGTCAGTAGTATAAAGTAAGGCAGCTGACTCCATTACATCAGTCTTTCTTGCTGAGGAGCCTGAAGCTGAAGTAGTTTGCATGAGTGCTGGTCGGCCGCTACCTGAGTATGTCTTCTGAATTAAAGCTGAAGTCTTCTAAAGCAAAGTACCCCATTGGGGATCCTTTTTTCTTGCTCTAACCGATGTCAGAAAAAGTTAACATCTGTCTCGCCTGTGGAAAGTAAATACTACACCAAGACTTTCATTCTTACTGCATCACTTACTTAGGCCCAGGCCACGATGTTCCTCGGTATCACTTTTGTGCTTTGTTTAATGCCAGAACTATATGTCGTCGGGCCCTTATTGTAGCTAGATATTTTCTCTTACAGTCCTCAAATTCCAATATAGCTTTGGTAAGCCATCCAACAGCAGATCTTCTGAAAAAATGTAAGAACAAAGACAGAGAAAGACCGCACAGGTCCAAACCTACCGATGATGATTCCGTTAAGCTAGTCATCAGTTCTCTGATCCTCAATGAGGTGCTTTTGCAGCCCCTGATGCCTGCTTCAGTGGATTCGCAGGCCGCTACCGAGACCCTTTTGGAGTCCGGTATGCCACAAAACTCTTCTTCGACTAAGGATCCTGTGGTTGTCTCTACCTTGGGTGGGTTCAGAGCTGCTGAGCAGGCACTGGCTTCCGAGGAAGTACTTCACACTACCGATTCTCGACACAAACCAATGTCTTCTTTCACATCTACTGTTCTTTCAAAAACTACTGACTTTCTAAGGCCCAGGGTATGAACCACACCTAACAAACCAACGATCCAATCTCAGGCACCTGCTCCCTTGCCTCAGTCTCAAATGCTTAAAATGGCGGAAGACCTTATCATGCTGACTAGGGTAAGCCAAGCTACCCCTTCCAAAAGAAAATGAGATCTGTCCCAAGTAGTTTTAACTGAACAGGAGTCTGATGTCTCTGATGTATCTGAATATGAAGACATGCAACCCCTCTCAGCTTATGAAGATTCTGATGCAGAGGAATCCATTCCTTCAGCCTCTCCACCCAAAGACTTTTCTTTGGGAAAACCCTTCATACCTTAAGGGAGCATTTCCAATGGGAATGTCAGGGCTACCCTCAGTCTAAAAAGAGACTCAGAGAATTCTTAGATCTTCCACAGCACAGACCCCTGGCCATTCCCCCAGTCCTGGATGTCGTGGACAATGTTTTTCTGGAATCCAGATTGACTCCTGACACCCTCCCTCCTGCTCCCAGAAAACCTGACAGGTATTATAGAGTCCCTGACTCACACAAATTTCTTTTCAAATATCCTACTGCTGAGATTCCCGAGCACTAGACAGATGGGGTAAAAAGGTATACACCTCTGCTACTCTTGCTATCAGAGCACTAAATTGTCAATTCCATATGCAAAACTTTCAGCAACATACCATGGAACTCATCAAACAAAAAAGTGTCTTCCTTTCCTGTTTGTGCAGAATCTAAAGAGTTACAAGAGTTAATGCATTCTACAAGTCAAGTAACTAAGCACACCTTACACTGTGGTTTGATGCCCTAGAAGCTTCTTGCAGAGCAGCAGTCACCGGTTCTGTCCTTAGAAGGCATGCTTGGATTAAGGAGCAGCCCTTGCCAGACCATGTCAAATCTAAATTATTGGATGCACCCTTGCACAAAGACAACTTATTTGGCACCAAGGCAGAGGAGGTCTTAAAAAGGATGGAAGAAAAAGCTAAATCTATGCAGACAGCTAAGGATTTCCTACAGGTCCAGCCACCCAGGTTCAGCAGGCATTGCCCCTCCAAGCAATGGTCCTTTCCTGGCCCCACCAGGTCAGTTCAGCCCAGACCCGGGGAAAGCAGATCCTCCAGACAGCAGCCACAGGGAATGAAGAGATCAAAGCAATGGAGTTCCTCCACTTCAGAACCAGGGAGTTCTAAGCCACCCCTTCATGGTAAGAACTCAACCCCCTCCCTCTGCTCACCTGCACTTGCCCCTAGGAGGAAAACTCTCTTTCCACGCAACCACCTGGTCTACCATTACCAACGACTGCTGGGTCCTCAACATAGTGTCTCAGGGATAGAAATTTTTTTTCCACACTCTTCCAACCCCAAAAGGGTTCCCAGATCTACCACCAAACCAGTGGGCAGATGCAAAAAAGCAAGTCCTTTCCCTGCTCTCCATGAGGGCAATAGAGCACGTTCCTGCAGAATAGATAGGCCAAGGTTTCTACTCCAGACTTTTCCTGGTACCCAGAAAAGAGGGCACCTGGCACCCCATCCTCGATCTATCAATTCTCAACACCTTCCTGGTGATACCAAATTCAAAATGCTCACCCTCCAGCAACTCCTACCCATGCTCTCCAAGAATGCTTGGCTTGCCACCCTAGACCTAAAAGAGGCCTACCTCCTCATCCCTATCAGGGAATCATGCAGGAAATATTTACATTTCAGGGAAGGATCTCTAGACTTTCAGTTTTCTGCACTTCCCTTTGGCTTATCTACTGCTCCCAGAGTTTTCACAAAATGTCTAGCACCCGCCATTGCCTTTTGCAGACAAAGGAATATCCATATTTACCCATACTTAGACGACTGCCTTATTCAGGCAGACAGTCAGGAAAAGCTACTCAACCACCTGGCCTTTATAAAGTCCCTACTGACCTCCCTGGGGTACACTATCAATGAAAAGAAATCCAAACTAGTACCCACCCAAAGGATTATATTCCTGGGAGCAAGCCTGGACATGGCATCCCAGATGGCTTTCCTTACACCAGAAACGCAAACTTACCTGACAGCCTACTTCTCTCAACTAGCCACCAGACCCCAGTTAACTGCAAGGAAATTCCTGCACACTCTGGGGTTCATGGCATCTTGTATTCTACTCATTCCATATGCCACACTGAATATGAGGAAACTACAATGGTACCTAAAAAGCCTTTGGTGTCAACACTCTCAAGACCTGGAAACTCTTACTACCTTGCCTAAGGAAAGACTTTCTTTGCTGGGCAGCAGCATGCTCCCACAACAAGGGACTCCCTTTCTCACCACCCCCCACCACCCAGATCCTCACCACAGATGCAACAGACTATGCCTGGGGTGCACACCTTGTCAGCAGGTGCATACAGGGCTAATGGAGCCCGCAACAAATCCATCTACACATCATCCAAAAATAGATGTTAGCTGTCAAGCATGCATTGACAGCTTTCAGGCCCCTTCTCTCCCCAGGGGCTCTCCTGTTCAAAACAGAAAATAGCACTGTCAACAATATCAATAAGCAGGGGGACTCACTTCTACCCTCTGTGCAGGCTGGCCATGATCCTTTGGCACACAGCCACTGCCATGCCTTTTCACCTGTTAGCACAATTCCTGACAGGCTCTCTAAACTATCTGGCAGACCACTAAAGCAGAAATCTTTTGGACCCACATGAGTGGCAGCTAGACCAAAGAGCCTTCACCAAATAGCTCAGAAATGGGGCATCCCAAAGGTCGACCTCTTTGCCTCCCATACCAACCATCAGTTCAGCAAGTTCTGCACCAGGGAGCATCACTGCATGGCTTGGAATGTGGATGCCCTTTCCTTCTCCTGGGTCAATCTCTTGGTCTATGCATTTCCTCCACTACCTCTCATCACCAGGGTGCTGCTCAAAATAACGGAGGAAAATCAAAGGACATTTCTGATTGCTCCAGGCTAGCCTAACCAGCATTGGCACCCACTACTGTGCAGTCTGTCCCCTCTGCCACCATGGCATCTCCCCCAGACCCCAACCATTCTGACCCAGAGGGAAGGAGAATTTATGCATCCCCAATTGTAGACCCTCAATTTGGCAGCCTGGCTCATTCTCTGACCTTAATCAATCTGCCAATCTCAGTAAACAGGTCCTAGATGTTATACTTGAGGCTAGATGCCCTAGCACTAGAAAGTTTTATGCTGACAAATGGAAAAGGTTCTGCACCTGGATTCAGGCTAAGGGAGCTGATATAGCAAAGCCCTCCCTACCTCTCATCCTGGATTACCTAGCTGAACTGCTACACAGTGGTCTCTCCTTTTCCTCTATTAAAATTCATGCCTTTGCTATCTCTGCTCATTTCCACACTGAGCACTCTCTTTTCCTCACACCCTCTGATCAAGCAGTTCCTAAGAGGGGCTAGCAGCTTGAGGCCACCTAGAAGAGCACCTACCACAGCTTGGGACCTAAACTCTGTGCTGGAAAAGCTCACCCTGCCCCCCTTTGAACCAGCATCTTCAGCAGAGTTAAAATTTCTCTCCTGGAAGACAGCTTTTATTCTGGCCATCACGTCAGCCAGAAGAGTCTCCGAGCTGCAAGCACTCATGGCTGTGGAACCCTTCATCATCTTCCATGCCTACAGGATGTCCCTTAGGACTAACCCATCCTTCATGCCCAAAGTAGTATCCAGTGTAGCTCTCAACCAATCCATTCACTTGCCCACCTTTTTCCCTAACCCACAAAACAAGGGAGAAAGGATCCTGCATTCTCCAGATGTGCACAGACAGCTCAGATTATATCTAGACAGGACTAAATCATTCAGAAAGACTGATCAATTACTGGTCAGCTTTGTGGCAGGGGCAGAGGGCAAAGCCATCTCCAAACAAACCATTTCCAAATGGATAGCACACTGCATCCATTTCTGTTACAGGCAACATGGAAAACCTCCCCTAATGAGGGTCAGAACTCACTCTACCAGAGCAGCCTCCACCTCTGCAGCTTTCCGCAGAGGAGTCCCTACCAGTCCAGGGACGTCATGGAAGCTGCCACCTGGACATCTGTTCACACTCACCGAGCATTACCACCTGCCTATCTTTTCCAAATCCAGGGCAGGCTTCGCCACTGCAGTCTTACAGGGCATCCTAGCCAGCCCCTAGTCTCCTTGACTGCCTCCACCCTTTTCCTCAGCTTTGGGAATCAACCCAAATGTGATGGCTGCAACAGTGAAACACAAAGAACATAGTACAGTTCTGTACACTTACCATAAATGTAGATGTTCAAGTATATTCACTATTGCAGTCCTGTTTTCCCTCCCTCCACCCCCCTCTTCTCTCTCTCTCTCTCTCTCTCTCTCTCTCTCTCTCTCTCTCTCTCTCCTTACAAGGAAGTTTTTGGTATTTACTCTCTACTAGTGGGGTTCTTCCACCATATCCTGGTTCCCACTTGAGGGGTCCTGACAGTTAGGGCAAGAAAAAATGATGTGATGGTGTCAGCTGCCTATACTACTGCTGACCTGATGTCAGTCCTCAAGCGACAGCAACCAATGCAGAAATACTAAGCCTCTGGTATTCAGGCAGGCCAACGGCTAGCCTGGCAGGGATAACCTGAATGTGATGACTGCAACAGTGAATAATAAATAAATAAATAAATAGTGACATACTGAGTTTTACCAATGAAGGAATTCTTCTGATGTCTAGCTACTTTCAAAGGGCTCTGCAGCATAGTCCAGAATTATGCACCAAGATATCTGTTGGTTCTGAAAACCTACACAACTTGGTGTTCTGTAAACAAATCAAACAAGAGGTGAACATCCGGGTAGGCACTGCTATTCCAATCATAGTATCAGCTGAAGGGCAGGGTAAAGACTCATGAGAGGAACCTGCAACAATAGTACCACAGCCAAAACTGATGCGGGGCAGTATATTGCGGGACTGACAAAAAAACAGCATGTGGACCAGGGGCAAAGTTAGAGTTAGGATTAAAACACATTATTATGGATGGCTAGGGGATCTAACTCAACCCCTACTACTTTCTCTAACCCCCCCCAACAAAAAGCACTAAATCTGTTCACATGTAGCAGCACACATGCACCAGACTAAATCTATCCCTTTCTCTAGCCTTGCTCGAACCCTAAGCAGCCAACACTCACATATAGGTTCATAGGTTGGTACGAGGCTATCGGCCCAAGGGCCTATGCAAGCCTAGCCATAACAATTCCCTGGATATTTCTTCCCACAATATTTTCTTCCCTGGACCCCTGTCTAGCAGGGCGACACATATGCACACTTCCAGCTCTAATACCAATCCTTTTTTTGATATATACAAAGGTTTTGGCATTAAAAATA
>NC_056730.1:768785494-768835494 GCF_019279795.1 Protopterus annectens | reverse complement strand
AAGTTTGTAACTTTTACCTGTACAAATCTGTACATATTGTGTGCTTGCACACATTTTCAGCTATTGTATATTACTGTCTGTTTTGTGAATATTGCTTGTATCTTCTAATTGTTTTATTTTTTATGTATTATTTTATGTACTGTTCTATTGTTGAGCTTTTCTCCCCGGGCCTCCACTGAAAATGGGTTAGTTTGGCTCACTGGACTTTCCCATTAAACAAATGCCAATAAATAAATAAATAAATAAATGTATATATAAATATACATATATGTATGTGTGTGTGTGTGTGTGTGTGTGTGTGTGTGTGTGTGTGTGTGTGTGTGTGTGTGTGTGTGTGCATATATGGATCTATTTCACTTTATTCACTTACCCTAATATGGAATGGCTAAACAGTGAGATCCAGAATGTCAAATATAATGAAGTGCATGGTGTACTCTGTTAGATGAGGTGGTGGGACTGTAAGGATTGGGAAATTTGCCCTTTTACCACTTTTGTTTGATCTTGTAGTTGGTATATATAATTAGCGGGGGGTGTGGGTGGTACAGACAGCCTTGACACTGCAAAAAAGAAATTTCTGTTTTATTTTGCTGTTTTACTTTCTGGATTTCAATATTTATGGCTCAGCATTTAACTGTTTGATGTTATACTATCCTGATAAAGTGAAACAGCTCTGCATATGTGTATTATATTAGGATCTTAACAATAAATGAAATAGCACCCTGGAAGAAGCTGGGATTAAACTCACTGAAATTCTGCTTGAAAATAAGAGACAAGAAGCCATCACAGAAGCAGCTTTAGTACAACTGGAAGAAAAAAATTAGACACTCACATTAGGAGGGTTTTACTTCAGATGAACTTAAACAAATTAAAAAGAGAATCTCCAATTTTGAAACTGACATTAAGACAAAAAAAAATTAAGGCACTTGCAAGAGATGAAAAGGATTATGGTAGTAGTGGCAAACATGGAAAAAGACAGAAACCAACCTTTATGACCAATCTATAAGGTAATCACCTTAACCATTATGCCAAGCTCCCTACTAGACTCAGAAATCCTGGCCTGTTCGGAATGACCAGACACTGTACAGACTGAACAATAAACAGCACTGATGCTGTTGTGGCTGATAACCAGGCTACTTTTACTACTTTGGACAGAAATGCTAACTCCCAGAACAAAAGTGACCTAACAACATATAACACTGAGCAGAATTTTCCTTTGGCTTACAGACCAGCTCCTCCAGTCAAAACTCCGCAAAATATAGAAGAGAGGAGTCACACAACAAGACACCCAGGCAAAAAGATGTGATGGTGAAATCCTACAACAAACCACCATGCCCCAAGAAGATAAAGAAACATGGACAAGACAACAAAGAGACATGAGTATTACCACCCAGGAGTACAGCACCATGCCCCAAGAAGATAAAGAAACATGGACAAGCCAACAAAGGGACATGAGTATTACCACCCAGAAGTACAGCACCATCGTCTTGATGGATACCTCAGGAAACTCAACCCAGCCCCCCAGTAACCTGCCGAAAACCAATTTATGGAACCACTCCAAGATTCCACTGACTGAAAATGAAACAAAAGTGCTAGAAAATGGGCTGACGTCCATATCCCATAATTACCTTGATTAACACCATTATTGACCTTAAGCTGTTTGCTGGAAGCTGAACTTGAAAACTGTTTTACATGAAAAGAAAATGAAATTTGAACATGTCAGACAAGATGAGGAGCAAGAAATGGGGAATGAATTCATCAACCATGAGTCTAAATGGAAGAAACCAAGTACATTTTGCCCACCTCTCCACCCAACTATATGGACATATGAGGAGAAATGTGAGGGCATTTGAAGAATTCTTACCTAGCCCTGCAAGAGAAAATGTTATAACTTGTCCCAGAATTAACTAATCTTAGCACCAATAAAAGGAGGAGAGTGATGAAGGCAGAATTAGGTGGGGGAATCTTCATCACAGATACTGATTCCTACATCAAGACTTTTTCCAGAAGGTGGACATTGAGCATATCATCCAAACCAATAGTCTTGTGAACACAAGAATTGATGCTCTGAACTTGGGTAATCTACTTGATGATGACTTAGTTAATTTTCTTCACAGTGACTCATCCAATGTTTTGGCATTCCTTATCCACACAAAAACATTGCTGATCCTCCATATCATACACTAGTAGAAGAATGAGGCACCAGATTGACACCCTATAGATTTATTTGGATCTAAAATAAGGGAAATTGCCAGAAATGTTCCACTGTATATCTTGGACACTTGACTTTCTAAAAAAGGTTAGAGAAATTAGGATCAAGCCAGACACAGTACTTGTCACCAATGATGTGGAAGTGATTTACACAGTACTTCCACATGAGTACTACACTGAAGCAGTCAAAGAATTCATGGGCACTAGAATCTCCACCAACTCTAGGGAGTTACATGCAGTAGGTGAGCTTCTGGACACTACTTAAAAACAACTACTTTCATTTAAACCAGAGTTGGTGCAACTAAAGAAGGGGAATAGCCATGGGACCATCAATGGCCCCAAGCTTGGCAAACATAACCTGAGTCAAGTGGGAAAAAACTACCCTCTATACCTATGAGTATTTTTCATATATGAACTGTTATTATTGCTTTATTGATGATATTTTCATTTCATGGACCAGCTTGATGGAAAAACTTAAGGAATACTTTGATTACATTGAAAAGTCATCAGACTTCATGCATTTCATTAACCACTACAACTTTGAAAAGGTAGAATTTCTAGAACTCACCATTTACAAAAAAGAAAGTAACACAGAGTTAAACAATGACCTGCTTAGAAACCCCACATGAGTAAACCTGTTGTTATATGCAACCAGTATGTACCCCAAAATCACAAAGACAAATTTTACACAGTCACAAGGGATGAGGATAGCACGTATGTCTGGGGATATTATGTGAGTTCTACATAACCTGGACAAAAAATAAAGTGACTTTCTTGAAAGGGGGTACAGTGAGAACCTGATAAAAGACATTTTCTGTCCCATTTCAACCATGAACTCTATTCAATTCACCATGAAGAGAACAAATTATTATATAAAATAAGTATGATTCTCACATTTTTAAAAGACTTTCTGGAAATAAAACATACCAGGTATGAAAACTGAGGCACCATCCATAGAAACCAGTTCATTAATAAGCTGCTTGACCCAGAGCCTACTTTTATCTGTTGTAAAGGGTGAAATACTAGGAGGCGGGTAGAAGAACATATTTTGCCAACTACAGAGTCAAATGCCGGTACCTTTCTCTGCGTGCCTCCAGGATGCAGATGCAATGACTTTATGAGTAAGAGAAATAGCTTTTGTTGTCTGAACTAAAAAAAGAGATATTATAGCACAGTAACAGATGACTGGAAAAGCAAGTTTGTAGTTTACAGGGCCAGCTACACAGCATGTTGAGCATTCTACAAAAGTAAGAATATCAATGCCCTAATGATAAGGGTTACTAAACATTTAGCAGACATCTGATTAAAAGATCTTAACAATCCACTGACCAGATATGCTTTACACTGCAGAAACTTTGAGAAATTTCTTTTCCACATAGTGGAGAAAGTACCAGCTGGCCTACTTGAAGATAACACAAGAGCTATACTTGAGAAAAAAAATAGAGTGGTGAATTCAATTAAAAGCTTACTGGCACCCAAGAATGAACACAAACTGCTCCATCCAATCTGTACTTGAACTTAGAAAACTAGAACATAATAGTCTTTACTAACAGATACTGTATTTTTAAAATTCTTTCATTGCATTTTAAGTAGCATTATATTCACATTTATTGACAACTACAGAACAACATAGGAAAAACATAGGTAAGCTAACATCATGGGCTTAGAAGCACTTTTAAATTTATATGTAACAGTGCCTTCTAAAACAGAGTTTTCTCATGTCAAATTCCAGTGCGTTTGTCAATAATAGTATTACTAGTAACCATAAGTTTTAAAACTTTCCTTCATTGAGTTATACAAGATTTTAATACTAGTTAACATATACTCATTGTTTAATGTTGCTAAATCTGTTGATTTTTTTCGTGGTCTAGTAATCAAGCCTGGTAGGTACACATATTTATTGTTTAGTGGAATTAACCATATGAATGCTCTTAATGCCATTGTATTGTTCTGCACTGATCTAATGAAGCCTGATCTACTTATTGGTAGTTAGGCGAAAGCACTTTAGACCCCTGAGTTTATTATTTTGTTCTTTTTTCCTTACTTGCATCACTTTCAATAACAGCAGTAAACTGATGATGTTTCTTAAGGCAAAAATGTGCCTTTTACTTTATGTCACTATAGTCACCCTACCATAATCATATCTCTGGGCTTATGTAATAAATCTTCCCAGCCTTTGTTTATGTGGCCTGAGGCAATGCTGCCTTCCTGCTCTGATTTGATTCACCACTTCCTATTATTTACCCTAGCCTCACACATTTAGTTTAGTCTCTTTTCAACAAAGATTATAAAACTTCTCTGTGTGGAAGATTTTCAGTCCATATATCTCTAGTTACTTTATAATAAAGGATTTTTGACTGGAAACATATTGCCTGCCTTGCTTAGATTACTTTCGAATACTTAGTGATTCTTTACAATATTTCAAATAACATATTTTTTTTTACTTAAGATGAGTTTAACTTTGTTTCTACTACTGTTGACTGATCTGATTAATATACAGTGATTAACTAGAGATATATGGACTGAAAATCTTCCACACACAGAAGTTTCTTACACTGTTTTGTTTTTAGACCCACTATACTTGTTTAGTGGGTTGTTTGAGACTATGGGGATACCACGAAGATTACAATTTTTTTTTCCAACAAAGATTCAGACATTTGTAATTACCCTTTCATTATTAGCTCAGCTTGTGTTAGCTTACAACCTGTAACATCTGCACTGTTTTAGTATGTAAGACTATTGGCAGTGGACCTATGTTTATATTATACCTAATGTTTCTTAGTGCTGCATTAAGAATCTGTGAATTATTTTCTACTTATTTCAGATGTTCTTCATGTTTCACTGTTGCAGTCATTACATTTGGGTAATCTGCTGGCAGGTTGCCCTCAGTCGACCTGATTAACAAAGTCTTGGGTCCTGTGTCAGTTGTTGTCCCTTCTTCCATGAAGTCAGGTCATCAGGGGTATAAAACATGCAGCCATTGTCATTACGTCAGTCTTTCTTGCTGTGAGGTGCCCGAAGCAGAATTAGTTCGCAAGTGCCGGTCGGCTGACTCCTGAAATTCTCATTTTCGAGTTTCAGAACTGAAGTCTTCAACTAAAAGCTAAGTACCCCATTGGGGAAACTTTTTCTTGCTCCTTACCGCTGTCAGTAAATGTTAATAATTGCATTACGTGTGGGAAGCAAATACCTCATAAAGATTTTCATTTGTACTGTATTCCTTGCCTAGGCCCTGACCACGAGGTACCTTGCTGTCAGTTTTGTGCTTTATTTAATCAGCGCACTATCCATCGTCAGTACATTTTTGCTTCTAAAGATTTCGGTTCTCAGTTTAATTATCCAGAAATTACGTCAGTTAGCCATCCAACTACCGGAATACCGAAATAATGCAAAGAAAAAGACAGAGACAGGCCATTGAGGTCCAAAACTGCCGGCGATGCTTCTCCTAAGCCAGTCACCAGTTCACCGGTACTCAGTGAGGCGCTTTCGCAGCCCCTGATACCCGCTACTTCTGATTCGCAGGCCTCTATTGAGACTCATTCGGGGTCCGGTATGCTGCGAGATGCTTCGCCTATGGAACCCGCGGATGTCTCTACCTTGGATGGGTCCGGAGCTGCTGTGCAGGCACTGGCTTCTGAGGGTGTATTCAGGCCTACAGACTTGCATATTAAACTGACTCCACCTTCAATACTAAGGCCTAAATCTCAATCTATGTCTATAAAAATGATTCCCAGGCCACATGTTCAGGCCCCTATGCCTAAACAACAAATGATCAAAATGGCTGAAGATTTAATTACTCTAATCAGGGGTAGTCAACCCCCCCCCCCCCTTCTAAGAGGCCTAGGGCTGAGCTTGACTATGAATCTTCTGAACAGGACTCTGTTTCTTCTGACTCTTCTAATGACCTGGATTTGTCCATACCTACTTATGAGGATTATGATGCAGAGGATTCCATTCTCTCTGACCCCGATCCCCACCCCTCCCCGAGGACTTTTCTTTAGGGGAAACTTTACATACCTTATGGGAGCATTACCACTAGGAAAGTCAGGAATTTTCTGAATCCAAAAGGAGGCTTTGGGATTTCCTTCTTTTACCTCAGCATACGCCTTTGGCTATACCTCCTGTACTAGACATTGTTGATGATGTGTTTTCAGAATCCAGTATGGCCCCTGATTCCCTGCCTCCGGCTCCTAGTAAACCAGACAGATACTACAGGGTTCCTGAGTCCCACAAATTCCTTTTCAAAAATCCTGTTGCAGACCCATAAACCATTTCTCAGGGGTCCAAGGGCATTAAGGCTTCTACTGCTAAAAACCTACCCCTTCTGATAGAGACTCCAGGGCTCTGGATAGATGGAGCAAAAAGGTTTATACTTCTGCAAACTTAGCAATCAGGAGTTTAAACTGTGAATTTCATATGCTAAAATATCAACAGCATATCATGGGACTGCTTAAACAGAAAATGATGTTGATTTCTGACTGTGTGGAAAATAAAGATTTACAGGATTTATTGCATTCAGCTGAACAAGTTGGAAAACATACTTTGCAATGTGGTTTTGATTCTTTAGAGGCCTCTTGCAGGGCTGCTGTTACTGGGTCTGTGCTTAGAAGGCATGCTTGGCTTAAGGAGAAATCTCTGCCTGATCATGTTAAAGCAAAATTGTTGGATGCTCCTTTGCGTCAGGACCATCTGTTTGGCAATAAGGCTGAAGAAGTTTTAAAAAAGATGGAAGATAAAGCTAAATCTATGCAAACTGTGAAAGATTTCTTACAAGTGCAACCTCCAAGATTTAGTAGGCACTGGCCTACTAAGAACTGATTCTTTCCAGCTCCTTCCAGATCCACTCAAGCCAAACCCAGACACACCAAAAGCACCAGGTTTCAGTCCCAAGGGACTCTCAGAACTAAGAAAAGGGGTGCTTCCACTTCCAAATCTGGAAATAACAAGACACTACCCTATGGTAAACAGTCTCAATGACTTTTCTTTAAAATTTCCAAGCACTTACCTCTCAGCCACCCCTTTAGGGGGAAAAATTGCTCTTCATGCAAAAAACTGGCAGCTTATAATCCAGGACAAATTGTTTTTAAATATAGTGTCCCTGGGATACAGATTTCATTTCCAGACATTGCCAACTCCAAACGGGTGGCCAGACCTGCCCCCAAATCAGTGGGCAGAGGCTCAGAAACAAGACTTTCCCTCTTAAACATGGGGGTTATTCAACCAGTACCAGAAGAGGAAAAGGGACAAGGTTTCTATTGCAGACTTTGCCTGGTACCCAGAAAAGGCAAATCATGGCATCCAATTCTGGACCTGTCTACTCTAAACAACTTTCTGGACATTCCAAAATTCAAGATGTTGATCCTTCACCTGTTACTTCCTATGCTAGGCAAGAATGCCTGGTTGGCAACTCTAGATTTAAAAGAGGTTTACCTGCATATCCCAATCAGGGAATCTTTTAGAAGATACCTATGCTTCAAAGCAGGCTACTTGCATTATCAGCTCTCTGCACTGCCCTTTGGCTTGTCTACTGTACCTAGGGTATTCAAAAAGTGCCTGGGTCCAGTAATTGCATTTTGCAAGCAAAGAAATATTCAAATATATCCATACCTGGACGATTGTCTAATTCAGGCAGAAAACCAGACCATACTTTTAAAACATGTGGAGTTTGTAAAACGGGTTCTAACTTGTCTAGGGTACACCATAAACGAAAAGAAATCACAACTGGTACCCTCTCAAAAAATTACATTCATGGGTACAAGCTTGAATACAACTGCCCAGATGGCTTTCCTCATACCAGATTCATTTGGTGACTTACTTCAAACAGGTGGCCACAAAAACCCTGCTATCTGCAAGACAAATACTGCAAGCCTTGGTATTCATGGCCTCCTGCATTCTTCTAATTCCATATGCAAGACTGCATATGAGGAAACTTCAGTAGTACTTAAAAAGTTTTTGGAGTTAACATTGTCACAGCCTGGAAACAATGATACCTTGCCTATGCCTGGAATTCCTATGGTGGGCAGAGGCCTGCCACCAAAACAAGGGACTGCCATTCACACCACCTCCTGCCGCCCAAACCCGAACTACAGACACATCAGACTATGCATGGGGGGCTCATCTGGCAGGGAAGTGCATTCATGGCAAATGGAGCCCAAATCAAATGCACCTACATTATCAATCAAAAAGAAATGCTAGCTGTACAGAATGCTCTGACAGCCTTCAAGGACTACCTTCATCCAGGACAACTAATGGTAAAGACAGACAACGCCATGGTTATGTGGTACATAAACAAGCAGGGGGGGTACTCATTCCTACCCCCTCTGCAGACTAGCCATGGCATTGTGGAACACAGCCTTGAGCTACCAAGTACAACTATAAGCTCAATTCCTGCCAGGAAAGCTGAATATTCTGGCAGACGAACTAAGCAGAAATCTCATCTCACGAATGGAAACTGGAACCACAGATTTTCAATATGTTGACAAGCAAATGGGGGAGTCCAGACATAGATCTTTTTGCCTCACCCCAAAACTACCAGTTGGACAAATTTTGCACAAGAACTCCTCACAAAAAAGCCTGGAAGGTGGATGTTTTGTCCTTCAGCTGGAAAAACCTATCAGTCTATGCCTTTCACCCTCTGCCTCTGCTCTCCAAAGTTCTGCTAAAAGTCAAACAGGACAAACCAAAAATGATTTTGATTGCTCCAGACTGGCCACGCCGACACTGGTACCCACTCCTGCGCAGTGTGTCACAAATTTCTCCATAGCACCTGCCTCAGACACCTTCCTTACTGTCTCAGCAGGAAAACCAAATCCTGCACCCTCAGCTCCCAACATTGAATTTTGCAGCTTGGCTAATCACTTAAATTCCCCCTCAGCAAAACTGTGATGGATGTCATTTTGGAGGCGAGAAGACCTAGTACTAGAAAATCTTATGCTGGCAAATGGAAAATATTCTGTGTCTGGAATCAATCTCAAGGGATGAGCACAGCAGCACCCAAATTACCTCAGATTTTGCAATACTTAACTGAGATGCTTCACAAGGGCCTATCTTTTTCCTCTATTAAAATCCATGCCTCAGCCATTTCAGCTCATCACAACACAGAACCTCCCCTTTTCTCTCATCCTCTGCTCAAGCAGTACCTCAGAGGGGCCAAAAACTTGAGACCCCCCCAGGAGAGCTCCCACCCCTGCCTGGGACCTTAACTTTGTATTGGAGAAACTCACTCTACCTCTGTTCGAGCCAGCTGCTACTGCAGACTTAAAATTTCTTTCTTGGAAAACAACCTTCCTTTTAGCAATCACTTCAGCTAGAAGGATATCTGAATTACCAGCCCTTGTGGCAGTGGAGCCTTTCATCATCATCTTTCATGTGGACAGGGTATCACTCAGGACCAATCCATCCTTCATACCCAAGGTGGTATCCAGTGTGGCTCTTAATCAGTCCATTCATTTGCCAACTTTCTTTCCCAATCCACAGAACAAGGGGGCAGCGGATTCTGCATTCATTGGATGTACACAGACAACTTAGATTCTACTTGAACAGGAATAAATCTCGAAGAAAATCTGATCAACTGCTGGTAGCATTTGCTGCAAGGGTAGAAGGGAAGGCTATTTCAAAACAATACATTTCTAAATGGATAAGCCGTTGCATTCATTTCTGCTATAAGCACCATGGAAAACCTATCCTCCAGGGGATCAGATCTCATTCCACCAGGGCTGCATCTACTTCTGCAGCCTTTCTCAGAGGTGTTCCTACCAGGGATATTCTAGAAGCTGCTACCTGGAGTTCAGTTCATACTTTCACCAAGCATGATCACTTACCAATTTTCTCTAAATCCAGAGCTGGCTTTGCCACTGCTATTTGGCAGGGCCTTATAGCTGGTCCTAATGCTGTATAAATCCATCCTCTCAACCATAGCTTTGGGAATCTACCCAAATGTATTGACTGCAGCAGTGAAACACGAAGAACATAGTACAGTTGTGTTGTTGTTGTTGTTGTTGTATCTTTCGGCTTTTGCTGGTTAGGGGTCGCCACAGCGGAACTCCGGTCCACTAATGATTGGCAGCAGATTTTTACATACTGAGATGCCAGCCCTGACGTACAACCTTCAACGAAAGTACGCCCATTCATGCATGTCTTCACACAGAAGACACTCTAGCTGAGAATCGAACAGGACAACGTCTTACTGTGAGGCGACAACACTACCGCAGCACCACCACCGCAGTGAAGCACTTTCCATAAATGTAGATGTTCAAGTGTATTCACTGTTGCAGTCCTGGTTACCCTCCCTCCAGCCCCCTGTTTTTCTCTTACTATACCTCTACTTTCTTTCACTATGCTTAAAAGCCTTTTTGGTGTATTTGCTTTTGGTTGGAGGTAAATTTATGTGTTTTTTAATTATATAGTTTATTCCCCATTTGTGGGGCACCTGACATCTGGGGCAAGAAAAACTGATGTAATGGCGTTGGCTGCATGTTTTATACCCATGACGACCTGACGTCATGGAAGAAGGGACAGCAGCCGACGAAGGACCCGAGACTTTGTTAATCAGGCCGACTGAGGGCAACCTGTCAGCATATTACCCAAATGTAATGACTGCAACAGTGAATACACTCAAACATCTACATTTATAGTAAGTGTAAACAACTGTACTTTATAACTGGATTAACATCTTGCTTATACTTAATGATCAGTAAATTCAGCATAATACCAAGGACTAGACAGTCCATACGGTTGCATATTTTTCCACTTTCCTTAGACGTCTGTGCAAAGGTTTTTTGCATCAGGCACTGGTACAAGACACACTTACTGGGGGCTCACTGATTCCCATGATGGGAACTATATTTCTTGTTTTATAGGGATTACTACTGTGGCAACTAGGATGTATAATGCATGTTACTGACAACCTCTTATAATGTCACTATTTTGACAGCGTTTAGATGGAACAAATTGAAACAAAAGTCAGTTATCTCTTTCCTTATTTAACCCTGTTTGGTTCACTGCTGTAGAATGCTGCACTTTATCTTAGATCTAGCACACATGGAGCCCTTTCTTTTCTCTCTGAACGCACTTATAATTGATACATCTCTGGAAAGTTGAATTCATCCTTTCATGGAAAGGGTTTTATGCTCCTTACATAAAATATAGGTAGGTGCTCTCACTCACAGGTTCGGCCAGATTGTCTTGACTAGCTGCAGTTATGAGTACTATAGTATAATACTTTAGTATTTTAATTTGACTGGTTGTCACATATCATTAGTACTTGTTACTCAATCTAAACATGGCATTTAGCATCTACTTATCACATCACAAATACCATGATGTGTTAATAGCTATTACATAGCCAGAGGCTAGATGTATATAAAGTGTTTGTATCAATTAGGCACTAGCCACATAGGATAGGCGTACAGCACATAAGCTATAACCTATTAGCTACACAGAATAGGTATGAAGGAAGAGACATCCTATTGCAGCTTGGATGAACAGCCCATGACACATTTATAACCACAGCTCGAGTTAATTATCAATGATTTTTCTGTTAAAGCAGATAAATACTGCATGTCATGCAAAGTGGATTTAGATTTGACGAATTTCATTTAAGGGCCAAAGTGCTCATTTATTTGTTTTTCATTAAAGAAGTTTTCATTATTAAACAAGTTATAATTGTTTGATTACTCTGAAGTTTCAATGAGCTTGTCTACAGTACATTGTTCTTTTTTTCCTCATTTGTTTAGGATTCCCAGCCAGCAGCTTTGTTGCTTACAATAACCAGTTTTCCCTGTGGTCTATTGTTTTTCCTTATGGGAGGGAGATGTCTTACCTCCTTAATGGTGGAAAACTATTGTGCCTCAATAAAACGATTTGTACTTTTCTATAGCTATATATATATATCTTTTGGTAAAAAAAGCTAAAAATATATATATGCAGAATTTTGAGATTTGACTGTGGCCTGGAATTTTCAGAATAATAGAAAAAGTGTCAAAGACTTTAAATAAATAGTCAGCTACATACACTATGTAAAAAGTATAACAATGGGTAGGACATGTCTATTTAGGCTTCTCTAACAGAACGCAATAAGCAAGTACCAATAATTAGTGTAGGGAAAAATCTGGACTGTTGAGCTAATGTACACTTAAGTAAAAAGCATTATACAAGGACAGAGAAGATGCTTAGAGTAATAAAGGAATAAAACTTAAAAAATATGCTGTGAGAGGGAATAGTCTAGGGTAGGGCAATATTACACCTAATAAGGCTAGTGTAAACATATCCTCAGGATAATGGTGGTGCATAGTAAAGCCAAATAAAGCAACAAATAAAAAGCTGCTAGCCTGTAGGTGTATGCTTTGTGGGTGTGCGCATGCATTTGTGTGATACATGAGCGCATGCATTTGTGAGGTGGGTGACGATAAAAGACAGTGAATTAAACACCTTTTTATGCTGCAAGTGTTTAGAAGATAAAAGAGAAAAAAAGTAATTTGTTATTTTTAGTAGGGCATCTACACATCTGCTTAGTCTTATGCCAGTAATTTTCTTTGTATCTATTTAACTATATCTGTATAAATGTAACATCTATATATATATATATATATATATATATATATATATATATATAGAGAGAGAGAGAGAGACAGACAGACATACATTTTATGTTTTTATGCATTACATATGTACATGCATATATAACTATTGTCTTGCCTTATGGAAGTGTACACCATGTTTGCATAGCTGAATTTTTGTTGTACTGTTTTTCTAGACACCACACAGAAATATGGATGAGAAGGTTCTGTGCTGCTGGTGTGCTTCTGGACCGATATCCGTAACTGTGAAACTGGAAAGAATGGGTTGTGTTCCTGGTATGCAATCTTACTATAAAGTAGAGTTTACAGTATATTGAAGAAAAACTATTTCATTGTTACTTATGGATTATTCTGTCAATAAGAAACTGACTTGTAAAGCATGCTTTAACTGAATAGTTTAAATTTCTCCTGAGGAAAAAAAAAACTATCTGATGTGAACATACTGTATACATTTACACACTATAGAAACAGAATAGATTGTGTTTCTCTTTGTGGTATCACTTTTATTATATAGTGAATTCCTGCCTTGTGTAAACTGCTCACCATTTTAGTCCATCTCATTTGTTATTCTATATAATTCATGTTGACAATAGTAATATTTGCATAGCAACACAAATGTATTTCTGCAGTGTTTTTAAGAATTACCTCCTAGTCCCATTAACAGCTTATGCTAGTTTTAAGACAAGATCATCTATTGCTACATATAAATTTTTTACAAGTTATCAATAGTTTAACTTCATGCCTAAATGCTTTATTGTAGATGATGGTGTGATGATATGATATAGTGCTAGCTATGCCAGGAGAAGTAGGGCAGTGGATGTTGGATGTGTAACATATGCCAGCATAGCTAGCTGGAGTTTTGTAAAGAATTATATGTCATTTGTATACCAAACTGAGTTGTACAGGTGCTTGTGTTGAAAATGTATTTCTAAAGCTGCTTGTGTTAAAAATGTACCAAGAGTGGATTCTGCTGGACAGAAAAGAAATACACCTGTATGTCAGTCTGCATTGTAACTGTTGAAATTAATATATTGTAATAGATGATATTGGAAGAGAAGAGGTTAATCTCAGTAAAGCTAACTTTGAAAAATAGCCTGAAATTAAATTACATTGTTTAGGCCAGAAAGATTGTATCTTACAGTTCTGATTGCAACCAGAGACAAAACATCTGTGAAAATGTGGTTCATAGGTTCATAGGTAGGTACTAGGCTATCGGCCCTGGGGCCTATATAAGCCTAGCCAAAAAGGTTCCCTGGCTTTCGCCACCCAAGAAAATTATTTTCCTGTGCCCCTGTCAAGTAGTGCTGCAGAAGTGATCCCTGGGATGAATTTTCTATTTCACATCCAGATATCAAGATTTTTCTTAAAGAGGCCCAATGAGGAGCTTTGCTTGACATGAATGGGTAGTTTGTTCCAGAGTATGGGAAGTCCCTGGGACAGGAATCTATCCCTCAAGCATGTTCTGTTTATTGTGGTGACAAGATTTATGTTCCTGGAGCGTGTGGTTCAGAGAGATTGGGATTTCTTGTGTAATATGTCCAACAGTTCTGGGTTTGACATAGATTTTTATGTTAGGCAGAGATTTCCTCTGAGTAGGTGCTATGCAATAGAGTAGAGCTGGAGTTTTTTGAGACGGTCTGCATATGGCATCTGTTTGAGGCCCATAATCCTCTTAGTGAGGTATTTCTGTGGCCTTTCCAATTGTTGTAGGTGTCTTGTGAGATACATGCCAAACGGGTCATTGTATTCTATAATGGGTCTGATGAGGGATGAGTAGAGAGGATCAATGACCTCCTTTTTTTCTAGAAGAACCATTTTGTGATGAGGTGTGCCATGTAGAAGGATTTCCTGACTACTGTGGCAAAGTAGTTATCAAAGGAGAGACTACTGTCCACTGATGTCCCAAGGTCTCTTACCACACTTTCAGTATTTGGTGAGCTATCACCTATGTGGTAGTTCATGGGTACCGAGTTTTTCCCAAAGGGGATGACAATGCACTTCTTGGCATTGAGCTTGAGGCCATGACTTTGACACCAATCATCTGTCTCTGTGAGGCCATTTTGTAGAATATCTACATCATTAGGTGATTCTATTATGGCTCCCAGTTTGCAGTCATCTGCGAACTTTGTTAGTCAAAGACCTTCTGTGTTGGCCTGCACTTCAGAGAAATAGATGCCAAACAGGAGAGGACCCAGGACTGAACCCTGTGGTACTCCACTCATCACTGGTCTTTTACTGAGTGGGTTCTGTCAGTGAGCCAGTTGGCCACCTATCTTGTGACATAGGGATCTATGCCCAGTTTAGTGAGTTTATCTATAATTCTAGAGTGGGGGATGGTATTGAAGGCCTTGGCGAGGTCAAGATAGGCTGTATGCACTACCTTGCCATTGTCTACAGCTCTAGTGACTGCTTCAAAGAAGTCAATCAGGTTTAGTAGACATGATCTACCTTTTACAAACCCAAACTGAGTGGGTCCAGGGTTTGGAGGTTACCTATGTCTTTGTTTATAAGCTCCAAGATGATACATTCCATGGCCTTGCAGACCAGGCTCGTCAGGCTAATGGGGTGGTAGTTTCTGGGGTCCATGGTGGCACCCCTTTTGTGGAGTGGGATAAGCATTGCTGTGTGCCATTCAGTAGGTACATAGCCTGAGGTGAGGCTATGATTGAACATGGTACTTAGGTGGGGGTGCCAATTCGTTCTGTAGTTCGTGCAGTATGCAGCCTGTGATGTTGTCTAGTCCCATGGATGCTGTGTTCTTGGCTTTGGAGAGTGCAGTCTTTATTTGTTCATCCATGATTACAGGGGCTTTGCATTCTTCCAGTATTAAGATGGGCCCTTTGGGAGGGTGAGAGGGGGGTAAAGTTAGCACTGAACCTATTTACCAGGATGTTGGCAATATCGGTTGGTTCTGTATATTTAATGCCATTGTTCTGCAGCTCAGAGCAGATCTGAGTGTTGTCATTGAGATTCTTGACATAGCTGTAGAATACTTTGTGGTTGTCTTTGGAATTAGTGGTGATTTTATTTTCATAACTGGCTTTGGAGGATTTTATGAGGGATCTCAGCTTCTTGCTGAGGCTGACCAGGGAGTTCCTCCAATCTTGGGATTTTACTCTTTTTTGCAACAGCTTCTTCCTTCTGTTGTAGAGTTTGTTTATGGCAGGTGACCATCAGATTGGCTTCCTTTTTTGGAGGATAGCGTATTTGTTCTGTTGGGGATGGCACGATCCATGCACTCGTGTATGTGCTTATACAGTGCATTTGTGTAAGATTCAGCAGTTGTACCTCTATTTTCCATCTGCATGGGTGTCGTGAAGTTTGCCACTTCTGTCTTAAGAAGCATGAAGCTGGCTTTGGAGTAGTTTTTGACAGTTGTTTCCTTAATGGGGAGTAGGGGTAGGATATGGATGTCTAGGATGATTAGCTTGTGATCAGATCTAACCAGCGAGGAGTTGACCTCTGGCATAGAACACTGGTTACCCATATTGGTAATGACCAGGTCCAGGATATTGCTGCCCCTGGTGGGGGTGTGGACAAGCTGATCCAAGGTGTTGGAATTTATGAATTCCAGAAAACGTTGAGCGAATGAGTTGGTACATGAGTAGTTTTCCCAGTTGATGGTTGAGTAGTTGAAATCACCCATAATTAAGGTAGTGGGTTGTAACTTAATATTTTCCAGTATCTTAAGAAATGAAGAGTGGGAATCCTGGGGCATGGTGGGGGATCTGTAACAAGCTACAACCTGGGTTGCAGTCTTGCCCATTGTTAGTTGCACTTGGATAATTTTGGATGCATTATGTTGAGTAACTAGTCTGGAGGTGCAGATATACTTAATGAATATGGACACACCTCCGCCTTTAGTGTTTCGGTCCAGGTTAGGTGGCCGAAAGGTGTGGTATGAATTATAGCCTGGTAATGCAGGCGTGCTCTCTGGAGCCTTGAACAAGGTCTCTGTCACTGCACAGATGTCGATGTTCTCCATTTTAAGGAGTGCCTTTAGTGAGTGCATTTTGAGGTTTAGACTTCTAGCATTGAGTAGCATTACCCTCAGAGTGTGTTTGCTTGTAACTGTTATGGTGGTGAATTTAGCATTTGAACCTTGCCTAAAAAGGCACTATAGGGGTGGCAAGAGCCTTATCCACTATCCAGAATCCCAGGGACGACAGGTGCAGGCCATCTCCAGCAAAGCATCGTGGTCTATCAACCATGTAATCCCAGGCAGACAGATACTGGATCCCCTTAGAATGACATCAGAAGCTTAGCCAATTGTTGAAGTCAATCATTTTGTACTTGTACTGTGGTATCATTCTGGGTGATGCAAGGATTCTACTCAGGGCTAGGGTCATACCTGCCTGGGCTACAAGATCTAAGAGCTCCTCCATGTCTCTTTTCATGTAGTACAGGGAGATAACTCTCAGGTCATTCACACCAACATGGCAATAACAGAGTCGTATTTGTACTTGCTGTGGAGTGACCTGAGTGCATGCATTATGCGACGGATCCTGGCACCCAACAGGCAGCTAACTTTCTCCTTGTTTAGCGGTGAGTGGGACATCAGTGTGCCTGACTATAGAGTCACCTATGACTAGTGTGTTGGGTATGTTGTTTTGCCTTATGGGCTGAGGTTGAGTGGCACACTGAGTTTGTGGGCTATGTGTCATTTGGGTAGTATTGGGGTTGGTGGTTGTCTGCATTTCAGCTTGGGAGGTCTCTGTTGCCTGGGCAGATTTTTATTGAGAGCCTCCATGAATGTGGGTGTGTGCTTTGTGTTTCTATGTGTGGGTTTTGGTAGTGTGGGGTTTGAAGGACTATGTGTTGAGTGTGGTGTGGTGCAGGTGTTAACCTTCTCCTCTTGACTGTCTAGTCCAGTCTTGGCTGGAGAAAGCTTGTCTTCCAGTTTGGCTATATAAGTGCATCTCTCACAGGTTGTAGTGTTGGGTGGTAGGAGGAGAGGGTTGTTAGTGTACATGAGGCAATTGCTACATTGCTCCAAGATGCCCAGATTCATCATGTGGACAAGAGAAAATGCCAGCAGCAGACCTATGGACGTGCCTGGATAGGTGCTTATTAATTTAAGTACTAATAACTGTTTTCCTCTTGGCAAGTGAGGAAAGTTGAGTGCTGTAGTAAGTTGTAGTTTATTTAGTGCTTACGAGTACTGAGCAAGTGCTGAGCACAAGAAAACAGTTTTGAGTGCTGAAACTAAAAAAAACTGGCTAGTTCTAGCTAAAGCTAGCTAGTTTTAGCACCAATCCCAAGAAGAGAAGCAGGCCATGGCCTGCTTGGTGATCCACAGTCTTATCCCAGATGATGTAAGGGTCTGCAGACTTGTAGCCATTTTCTGGTAGATGCCTCGAATAGCAACCAGACAAATCACATATGTTAAGTGCAGACACTCAGTCTTCAACCAGAAAGAGTCAGGAATCAATGCACTCTGCTCCTACTCTCACCAGGATCAGAATATAAGCACAGATTCTAAGCTGTCACCTATAAAGCAGTTATTAAGCTTTCTGGTGATCAGCAGTCTCCAGAAAATAATGTACCTGCACTCCTTCTCTCACCAGGAGAAAACAGAAGCACTAATCCCAAGATAACTGCTGATAGGCAGAATGTGGGCTCTACAATAACTGGTGGTCTTGCAATAGATGCTTATAGGTAAGATGAAAAAAAGTGATTTATCCTAAACACTGCAGTGTGCACTAGAGGAGTTCGATGTGAAAGTTCGTAACTTAAGTTTTACTTGTCTAAAAGTTAAGTTTTAGTGGAGAGTCACTTTTTTTAAAACAGCAAGATAGAGTGACAGGGGGTGGTCACTTTTGTATTCTGGTACTATGGAATACAGTAGGATGGCCAATAAATTTAAATAGTTGAAGGGGAGTGATTTCACAAAATTATAATTTTGTGCTTACTCACACCAGCCAGTAAAAGCAGAAAGAAAATGAGAAATATATCAGGACTAGGAATCCTACTGTGTTTAGGGCTACCAACTGCCCCACTGTGTGAGGGACAGTCCCTCTTTGGGCAGTTATGTCCTGAAAAAAAATTGAAAAAATGGCAAATGTCCTGAGATTTTAGGACAAAATTATTTCCTATATTTTATGTAATAGTTGCATAAAACAGTTATTCTGTATCTAAAACACCTAAATGTGATAAGAAACAGAATAAGCAACTAAAATGCTACAAGAATAAGCTTTTACTTAGGCAAAAAAGTGAAGTTCTGTCTTTGGTACTGGCCATGGGTATGTTTCGTCCTGCTAAATCTGACATTCATAACAACAATGCCCCACTTTGGGCATTTGAAAAGGTGACAACTCTAAATGTATTGTTCTTAGGGGTGATCTAATTGCTACCCTGGAAGGGTGGAAGTTTTTGAAATGGTGCTATAGCTTCCAGATGCTATAACAGGACCCTCTTCAAGAGAAATCTTGATGAGTGGATGGGAGATCGTAGGTTTACCCCTGGGATCTCTTCTGTGTCCCTACTAGACAGAGGCACAGTAAACTAACCTTAAAAGGGCTATCTTCTGTGACCTACTATACAGAGGCACAGACAACTAATCTAAAAGGGTGGCGAAAGCCAAACACACTCTGGCTAGGCTTATAAATGCCCTAGGGCAGATAGCTTAGTATCAACCTATGAACCTATGAACCTATATCTTAGCAAAGCTCTATGTGTGCATATGGTAACACATATGTGCTAGATTCTGGTTCATTTTCTAGTAAAAGAGGTAGTGAGGGAACCAGAGTCAGATGACCAGGTGTATGCAGTGTCATTCTGTAATCCAGCACTGAAATGATGTTTTAATACTAGATGAGACAGAACAGAAGTCTCAGGGCAGTCTGTGAGACCTGACAAAGAAGGACCATGCACCCACTTCATCTTGCCTTGCTTTAGTACGTAAACAGAGAATAGTAGTTCTTTAGATAAGTCAAGAAAATATAGTGAGATAAGTTAAGTCCTGTATTTCTGTATCTGTATGAATCTATTCATTTGTGTTATTTTTAATACTTTCTGTAATTGAAACTCTGGTGTTTATTGTAAATAGATATTTAGTATTTTCATGTTCTTTTATTATTTATTATTAAATGTATTTACCTTTTTCATTGTAGCTGGTCTTTTAGAGAATAGTTTAACATTTGAGAGTACTTATATTTATTTGGTGACACTGTGGCCACTCCTGAAAGCTTGCTGCATTGGTCAAACACTACCATTTGCGTTAGTATTAATTTTGCTCAGTTTAATTGGGTACACTTGTAAGAGCCTTAGAGTAGCTGGCTTTGGAGTGTTCTGGTCACAGTACCTACCTTACAGTATGGGCAAAGGGTGCATAAATGGTAAATCTGTGCCAGCCTTCCCCAGGTGTGTGTGTGTGTGTGTGTGTGTGTGTGTGTGTGTGTGTGTGTGTGTGTGTGTGTGTGCGTCCACATGTGTGTGCATGTGTGTGTGTGTGTGTGTGTGTGTGTGTGTGTGTGTGTGTGTGTGTGTGTGTGTGTGTGTGTGTGTGTGTGTGTGAGAAAATCAAATCTCAAAGAGTGTGTGTTTATGTGTCAGCTACTTGGAGCAGGGACACAAAGCATTGGTTTCACAGAGAGGGTGGTGGAGGACTTGGCTTGGAACACTCGACTAAGGACTCAGCCCTACAGTTGTGTCAATGGAGAATCTTATTTGGGGCCTGGAGAGAGAGAGAGAGAGAGAGAGAGAGAGAGAGAGAGAGAGAGAGAGAGAGAGAGAGAGACCCAGCCCCGGGGCTGAGTGTGTTCCCTGTGTGCTCATAAGGGAAGTTGTGTTTGGTGCAGACAGCTGCATTTGGAAATACTATCTTTGTTCAAAGTAAACATCCCTCACCAGTGTCACTGGTGAGGACTGAAGCTCCTTGATTACTGGACCACTGTCACCATTCCAGTCAGAATTTCATCAACGGTAATGTACTCATTATGAAGACTTTGACTGGTCCTGTGTCCATGCTGCATGAATCCTTGGTAGGCGTACAGGGTGATAATATACAGTCAACTTTACTGAGTGCTTTTGTCAGGTCTTCTCAGCAATTTCAGTGCTTAATACCTCACATCAGCATCAGAATAATTTTGTCTGCACAGTGTTGCATGCTTACCAACCATTCATTATTTTTCTTCACAGATCTTCAATCAGATATAAAATAATCATAATACCATGATTGTACTAGGTTGTTGGCAGTTTATAAACCAATAATTAACTGTGCATTTGCACCTATTTTTATTTTCTTTGAAACTCCTTCATGCTAGAAATTGGTAACAGGGAGTGAGAGGAAATAAGCCAAGAAGGTCAAACTCATTAAACTTAAGTGAAGTTGACTCATCAAGGAAGGCAGTAAAACAACTGAAAAATTAAAAAAAAAACACTTCCATAGCTAAGAATTTTCTCGAGGAGGATACTGTTTCTGAAATGCTTCCAAACACAGGGACAATAAGTCATTTTCATAGTGCTGGAGGTTAGGGTACATGTGCAGGAGGTCAAATAATAATCTGGCAAAGAAGATTTAGGACAGACAAGAAGGCAGCAAGAGGTAATGAGGGCATCCAGCAAAGAGATGGATGTATTGTGTGACAGAAGACTTGTAACAATCAGGCATGATTGTCAAAGTAGGTAGAAGACTATCACTAAAACAAGAGAGATGGCAACTGTTGATACAACACCCCAGCCCCATATAGAGAATAGGAAAAAGAGGGGCTGATGATAATGATGATGATGATGACGATAATTATGGTGATGATGGTATGTGAAGACTTTATATCCCACATGAAGACACATTCATGTTTGCCAGCTCATTTGCATATGTATATATCAGCATGTCTTCTGCTATTGTTGGAGGGAGGCACAAATTTATTGAATAGGATTAAACTTTCAAATTGCTACTCTTGTGCACTAGCTGTCTACAGTCCATATCATGTCTCTGAATCTTGGTCATGATGATTTCAGTGCAAATGCATTGCTCTAGTTTTTTTCATTTTATATGCCTTTGAGTAAAAATGAGTATTACTGCAAGAAATGGTAATATAATGAGCACTGCTACTCTAACTGCAATATTTAAAAGGCATGCAGAACCTGATAGTGCTAACAGACTGGTGATAAATTGCTAAACATACTGGTAGAGTTGTGGTTAATTTTTGAGGTAGCCCTGGTACAAGTGCAGTGGTGATAAAACATCGTGTATCTCAAATATGTGTTTTCACCAGTTTACATTTAAAATTCTGAGGGAAGGTTCGGCGACCATGGGTTGTCAAATTACCATTGGCTGACCTGTGTTGCCGATCCTTCAGTTGTGCGAGTCCCATTTCTGCGAATGCACAGTGCATTCACACAGATGAGGTTGGTCTTGTAACTAGAGATCGCGGTACAGTGGGGATCGGGAAATTTATCCTTTTCCCCAGTGCAATCTTGGAGTTGGAATATATAATGTGCATTGGCTGTGGGAAGTGCAGGGGGTTTGACCCCTGCAAAATTATCATGTCATATCTTGTGCAGCGTAGAATTGCATTCTACAGATGTCGAGAAAGGTCGAATTCACAATAGGACATGTGTTTGCGACATTCTGACCTTCTCGACATTCTACGTTCAATGTTTTAGTCAACATTTTGGTAAGAATGTGTTTTGTGTGTCAACACTATGATAGTAAACCATTTTCACCACATTGCTCTCTCTCTTACACACACACAAGCACACACACACATAAATATATATATATATATATATATATTTATATATATATATATATATATATATATATATATATATATATATATATATGTATGTATGTGTGTGTGTGTGTGTGTGTGTGTGTGTGTGTGTGTGTGTATACATATACATGTATGTAGAGAGAGAGAGAGAGTGGAAGATTGAAGAAGCTGAGACCACTAATCTTTATAAAAAATGCATTTTGCAAATGAAAATAAGGCAGATTCTTCCAAACAAGACAAATTCTTGAGGTTTAGTTAAAATGTACTGCTGGCAATCAGTTTGTGTTGGAAGCTTTCTCTAGATTAATCTGACAGGAACAATTTCCATCTTCTTCTTTGAGATATAGCTTCACTGTGTTTGATTCTCTCTTCCTGAGCAGGTGGTCTGGACACCAAGTCCCTTTACTCAAAGGTCAGATTCTCTCTCTGACCGAGCATCTCTCAGCCCTCTTTTTTTTTTAGATTCAGTATCTCATTATTCATGTCTCATCTCACCAATACAGCCAAGAAGTTTGTAGTTCTTAAAGAAATAGGTACAACTTAACAGAAATATTTACACAGCTTAATAAAATCCACCAAAGCCAAGTTTGAAGCAAGAATAGCTACTCAGGCCAAAGACAATCAGAAAGCATTTTTAGTTATACTTGTAATCTCGGAAGCACAACACAGAAATGCGCTGGGTGGATTGTCAGCAATGTTACCTACACTGAGGCGGATGATATAGCAAACTTAGTTGGTAAATTTAGCTGTAACTTTATCTGTCTCTCTCTCTGTCTCTCCCCTCCATCTGTCCTTCAAGATATACCTGAAACTTGCTCACCTTCAGCTAACACACAAGTCCAAGTCCTAAAAGTGCTATCAAAAGCTATAAATACTACATCAATGGGTCCTGATGTTCTTAAATACATCTTAAATAGCATGAAGCACAATTTATCCACACCTCTAAGAACACTGTTCAATCTCAGTCTCCATACAGGAACAGGGTTTGTACCAAGCAAATGGAGAACATCTACAGTCATTCCTTGCATAAGGGAGGGCCTTCCAAAGACCCAAGAATTATAGACCCATAAGTCTGACCAGCCTCATAAGCAAAGCCATGGATGGTCTTATCATGGAACTAATTAATCCAGACATAGGGAACCTGTAAACACTGAATCTGTCTCACTTTGGATTTATCAAGGGGAGGTTATGCTTACTCAACTAGGAGTATTTTTTTTTTAAAAGATCACCACAGCAATGGATGAAGGCAAAATGGTACACACCACATACCTCAAGCTAGCCAAAGCTTTTGACACAATTCCCCACTCAGGCATAGTAGGAAAAGCTAAATAAACTGGAAATAAACCCTTATGTCATCATCTACTGGGTTGCTAACTGGCTGACAGATAGACACAGATAATCAAAATATGGGAAGTTACCTCCAGAAAGAGAGACAAGCCACCGGTGGAGTCCCCCATGATTCTGTGCTAGGACATCTACTGTTTAGCATATACTTTTCTGAAATAAATGCCTGTACCAAAGGGCTTTGGCTAAGCTTACAGATGACTGCAATTTAGGGGCAGTCATTGAATCCCCAAATGACTTGGCCATCCTACAGGAAGATTTATCTCAAATAAATAAATAACTGGTCCAAAATCATGGATTGAAACTCATTGCCAAAAATGCATTATTGTATACTTCGGGAAGCAATCTACCTCAGGAAATTACCACATTGATAACACCCCCCCCCCCAAGAGTTGATCCAGTTGTTTGAGATTTGGGAACTTAGATGGATAGTGACCTAACTTTTAACCGGCATGTGTCTATTGTAAGAAAGTATTTCTATGCTATACAGCTGATAAACAAAGGGATTTTATGCAAATCTAGGGATGTCATTCCCCCCTTTACTCAGCCTACATTAGGCCAGTTGCTGATTATTATCCCACCTTTGGCATATAACTGTTCAGACACATGTAACAACTGAAACACCAACATATATACCTTACTACATGGATACAAGGCCTAAAGAACATATCCTACATGAAACAACTCAAAGCCCTGTCACTATAGTCGGTACCATGACCTCTGTCTGGGATACATGGCATTCTCTGACCCATTACTGATGAATTTACTACACAAGAGCAAGTCAAATGGCAACAGAAATATTTGGTCTAGGGATCTAAACCTCTTCATCAACAGCAACAGAATAGTTTGGTGAGAAGACAGGTATATCTCCCAGAGGATACCACTGCTGTGGAACAGACTCCCCATCCACATAAAAGAAAGTTCATCCCCATCTATATTCAGGTGGAACTAAGATCTATGGATGGGAAACAGAAAATTTACCCAGGACTGTCCATTGTAATACTAATAGACAAAGACAGCTCCTAAATGCTTTATATCATGCATGATTCCCCTCAAATTATCTATGGTATGACCAAAGCTATTCTCATTAGGGATAATATATAATTATTGACCATAAGATGGTAATGCCAATCAATAACCAATGGCATAGGTTATTTCAAGCACAAAAGGGAAATTAGCTATGCTTAGAATGGCCTGCAAAATACGCTAGCCTACTACTTACCTATGAACCTATAAAACCCAAAGAAAAAAGAAAAAGTAAAGGGGAGGAATAAGACAATCAGCTTGCTTGGTAAGGAAGGGGAACTGTTCTGAAATATTTTTGGGTATTGCAACACAGTGAATATGTTAAATCTATCAAAATGGTATAAAGTGTTCTAAATGTTATGACTTTATATCATAGCAATACAAATCTTTGAGCTCATACAAGTATTCCTTTAAGTACAAACTGCAAGAAAAACCCAGCCAAGCTAGAATTTGCACTGTACTACCTTAAATGTTCTGCAATGGAGTCCCATGGGATATATACAAATGATTCATTAAGGACATAAAATGTTTCAGCTACATGGCTTCTGAATGTCCATGACTTTTTACTTTTTAGTTTGTATGTCTTTATCGGTACATTTAGGCCAATAAAGCTAAACCCTAGTAGTTGTGGACATGCATATTTCGGCCTTTTTAGTGACCTCATCTGTGCAGTATAAGTGGAATGCTTGTCTATACTTTAGAAACACATAGCTTAAAATAAAGCCTGATGTCCATAAACATTAAATTTAATTTAAATATTGATCACACATATCATAATATGAACAGTTCAACTTGACATTAAGTTAATCCACTGATGCCAAATATAAGTAAAAGAGCTGTAATGGAAGTAAAAGTAAATATTAAAAATCTAACAAATTTCAAATTAAAAATAAAATAACCAATTAAACATCTAATTCTGAAGATACTACATGGAATTTAGTTAGATTTTTGATTTTTACTTTTACTTCCATTGCATATCTTTTATTTATACTTAATATCTGAGGATTAAGTTAATGTTAAGTTGAATTGTTCATTATGATACATCTGATCAAAAATATGTACTATCACATCTGTACATGCTAGCATAGTGAGATATGAGGAGTCCACTAACTTTATTAAAATAAATGAAAAAAAAAACATTTTAAAATAATAATTTTGTGGTGATCACAAGCTTAGACACAAAACAAGTGCATATATAGTCACCATGTTTTTTTATGTAGACAAAGGTCTGTATGTGTCTGTGTATGTATATGTATGTCTATTTGTCTGTCTGTATAGATACATACATATTACATATATATATATTTTTTTGGTTTGGGATGACTGTCCTTATGTGTGGCCCATCTCTGACTCTTTCCCTCCCCTGTGTTTTCTGAGCCTGGATATCTTCATACACAAATATAAGTCTTCACACTTGTTTTTTCTTTTAGCTTGTCTTAATACTAGCTCCAAGGCCATTTTGCTTTTCTGGCTCTTTCAGATTTCCTAGACACACAAAAATTGTTAAACCCTAATTGCAACTCTGCCCTTAGCAGCAGACGTCTGTTTTGAATTTTGTTAACCATCAGTCTCCTCTCCTCTCTCAGCACAGCATTTCACACAGAATATAGTCTCACTGCAAACTGTTTTATTATATACTATATTAATGTAATAAAAATGCAGGATCTGATGCCTACATTGTTATTTGACATAATACCTAGCACACTAATCAACAGCCAGATATACAGTGACATTGTATTTAATTAGTTAAGGAGTTAACAGCACCAATCACAATAAAGATGCACCCCCGGATTCATGAAGCTCGGCACAAGGCCGGTGTAAGGCCTGCGCCGGCCGTGCGGCGTATATATGGTGTAGTAGCACCATATGCATATTAATGAAGGTGCGCTGCTACCACATCCACGTGCATAGGACACGTGCGCGAGTGCATGGGGCATTACTAAGCTGTGCCCGGAGGCGTGTCAATGTCGGCTGTCGATGAGCAACCTAAACTGCTGAATATTATAGTCCGCCTGCAATAGTAATCGCAGCTATCAGTGTCCGTGGATAATGAAACGTATGCAAAGCATGCAAGAGCGTTCCCGGCCACACAAAATAGAGAACCAAACAGAAATGCACGCAACACAATATGAGTTTCCGTCCATGGAACAAATGATATTTAAAATCGTGTGTCCGTAATGTACTGCACTGTAAGTAGGTATACCCAGTGGAAGTGAAGCGCATCATGTCATCGCACCGCCAATACACACATCTAGCCCCATGGGCAGGGTCACCAGCAGTCCCACAGTGGTAGTGATAGTACACAGTTGGGCAGTTGTGGCTATAAAACAACCGTAAAGAAACCTGACAGTCCAAATTGTATACCAAACACACACAAACATATGTATATTAAAATGTGCTATACACATGAACAGGAACGTAACCGGCACATACACATAGGATGCTATATGCGGAACCAGGATATCCAAAAGCAGAACCCATGCATGCAAATGCAATACGCAACAACCCCTGTATAGCACATAACCCGCACCCATGTCCGAATGTCCACCAAATCCAGCTACCAGCCTTGCGCATCCGTACACCTACACATAGCGAGTATTCCCCATATGTAGTAGGAAGTATCGTTCTAGGCAGTGTCAGAATTGCAAATATGTATCCCACATTTGTAAACATCCCATCACAGTTACGTAAATCCAAATGCCCACGCTTTCATGTTTTGGCCAAATGCGTGTACATCCCGCGTGGGATAAGTAACCTGTTGAAACCTCAGAGTTGTTTACACGCCACGGTGTCTAGTACTGTACACATCTGGACAAAACATGTATGTGTAGTCACGGTACTGTTCAGTTTCTAGACAGACATGCAAAACATACTACACCGGATGGAACAGCTGTCCACCATGCAGGTCTCCCCGCTAGGGTTGCCACCTGTTCAGATGCCCAAGGTGGGACATCCATTGTAGAAATGTGAGAATTTGCAGGATAAAACATACCCCCGGCCAGTGCAAAGGACAGAATTACACTTGTATGCCAAGATAAAAGCTTATTTCATAGCATTTGAATAGCTTATGCTATCCCAAATAATAGTTATGTGTTCCAGATACAAAATACCTGTATCATGCAACTAGTAAAGAAAATAAGAAATATACTGTTGTCTTAAAATCACAGGACATTTGCCATGTCTTAGGTTTCATCGCAGGACACAACTGTCCAAAGTGGGACTTCCCTCGCAAAGAGGAACAGGTGGTAACCCTACTCCCCACTGAATTATCGACAGTATATATTCAACTCAATCACATACCGACACCACCTCTCAACCTATTACAGCAACAAAATCTGGACAAAGCCTAAAAGGATGGGTGGACAAATAGGGACAGATGTAATTACTGCTCTCACAAACTTCGAAAGTTCACAGAATAATAGTATGTACATTACCATGAAATGTTGTGAAGGATGTGGGGTAGTCCCCGAGTATTACAGAGGTCCGTACATTTATACTGTAACAAACCTTCACATATGTTGACTGTACTACTGCATACCTGTAGTTAATTCATAGTTAAGTCATGTGCAAAATAATAAACCATGTATGAATGAATACAGGAAATAGTCAAATGTGAATGGGAACACCACTCACCGTGGATTATGTATTGTAACCACCCGCACCCATATTATGTATTGCCAACATTATAAGCTGCTGACAGGTGCCCAAACACCTGTGTCTGTAAACACAGATAAAATGTTTAAAATGAACAAACCCTGTCTATGTGCTTTGTCTGACATTTGAACACGGTAAGGGCAGTTCCATTCACCAGGCGGACAAGCCTAAACCCAGATCACCACATGAACACCGTGACAATTAAAGACCTGTATGTGTCAGGACTATAAGCCTTGGGGTTCTGAATATCCCTGCAGTGATTAAATATGCAGCTTGGGTCCAAAGCAGTAGGGAATAGGGAATGTGTAACATGTAGTACCGCATTTTTCCCAGCAGGAGAATGGATGCCTGTGTTGTAAGTGAAGCGGTGAGGCATATGTTAATGTAGCTATGTACTATGGGTATGCATATAAATGAGTCAGAACACCAAAAGTATAGTGGTTACAGCATCCAGCCAACGAGAATGCAGTCCTGGTTTAACTACGACTACAGCACATATAATGTGAAAGTGTAATGAATGCATCTGTGCTGTACAGACAGTTAAATATGTAAAGGTGAACGTGTGTTTCGCATACGTCTGTTAACCGGATTACAGATAATTTACTGGTACTGTCACAAGTAATAAAGCCCACGTAAGCACAAAGACTTAGTAAACATATGTAACCCACAATAAGGATATGCATGTGCGCCTGTGCGTAACCCACAATAAGGAAATGCAAGTGCGCCTGTGCGTGTGTGATCCGCTCACAGCATAGTAAATGAATGCTGTTTCCCCCACGTTAGATATACATGGCTCAAACCTGTTAATCCCGTAAAGTATGAAACCGGACAAAGGCATGCAAACTACCGGTACAAATAGGGACAAACCCCAGATATGTGCCAGACCAAACATAGAAAGTGGATAGAATAACGGGTGTGTCAGTAGCATGGATTCTCTGAAGGGTATGCAGTCATAACCTGAACTGCTTGCCAGTATTTCCCACCATAAGTCTCAAATGAAATGCCACTACATTGCCAGATAGACACAGGCTTATGTAAAACACACCGAAGATAAAGAGGCAACCAGCTGTACACTCTGCGACAATCTGTACAGTGGAAAGGTATGGTATGGATATAGATATATGTGTATACACATAATCCACAGACGTAAACCAAAGCAAGTTATGAAATGAGGATTGTACATGTATATATGTATACACAACAGACATATGTCCCGTAGATATGACATATGTACATAAATAGGCCACGTTATAGCTAATATGGGTAGACAAATAGACATGCACGAAAGGTGAATAAACCGCTGCCTTCCAAACCATTGGCCAGAATGTGACAGTCCAGCAAGCTCTACACTTTAAACATGCATATAGGTGTCCATTGCAGGACCCCAAAATTAATCCATACGTAGTGTCAACCGACATTGACGCAAAATAAGTGACCTCAGCAAATACGATATAGCTGTACATGCAACAGTAGCAGGTGCAAGGGTGATGACACATGTGTCGATAGAATGTATGACGTACAAACTGATATCCGGAGAGTGGGGAGTGCATATAAGTGTCTCCACACTTCAGTACCGCTCACATTAAACATGTGTAATGGGTACTGTAGAGGGTTGTCAGGTATGGGAATCATGGGTATGCAGAAATGGGCCTAGGTGTTGTTTGGCAGAGATTTCGTAGGCCCGCCCCGTGGGAGTGATGTGGGTATAGCACACGCCTATATTCTCAATAATGGGGCAAACCATCCACTGGATATTGCATAAACCATTTTGGGAATATGTAGGGCCCTATATCAGTGTCATGTAGGCGATTATCATGGATGGACATGCGTACGACCAAGATGGTAACCATAACTGGCAAACTGTCAGAATAAGACAGCTGCACTAAGGCATAGTACATGAAATACAAATAGGGACTATATTAGATATACCCCAGACAAAGTCAGAATGTTGTGAGAATACTGGCGTAGCCAGGAATACAAATGTTATGAGTGTTACTAATCATGTAATGGAAATGTCAGTCACTATTATCTAACCGCACAGTTCGTAATGCCTTGCCAGAAATTTACCAGAAAGGCACATTACTATGACAAATGTAACAAGGGCAAAGGTCAAACATCAGGGCATTTACCCATAATGTGTACAGGTTAGGGGTATGAAGGTAACTTGTCCAAAATACATGTACAGAACTAGTGATACTAGATGGACAGGTAAGAAGAAAGACATCAGGACAAATGAGAAAACATGTACAAGTCATACGCATGTACTCCGACAAATGTGAATGACAACGTATGCCCTGTGAATGTCAATGTGGAAGGTTAATAGACACAAAAGTAATGTGTCCCTCAGGGTGTCATGCAGTGTCACCGTAACAATGTCCAGTCCCCCATACTCGTACGTGAGCTCTGCCACTGACGGAAAGTGCAAATACCGTCGCACACATATGGTACATGATAGACTAATTAGTGTGGATAAGCAGCTGTTGGCCTGTGTGAGGACTACAACTCTCTGGGTGGTTGTGTCCTGCAATATAAATGTAATGGCATGTGGCCTGTGATGCCACCATACAGTGTGTGTATTGGTGTCAGAAAGTTGATATCTTGTATCAGACACATACTCCACAACTGTACAGATTTACACAGAATGTGCAGAGTTCTGCCTCATATGTTTGGTGTGTTCCACGTAACATCAGTACCATTCTGGCACATTCCTGATAACTGAAGTCATGAAATAATGATAACCATGTGATTAAGACACCAAATCCGTCAGAAAAGCCATACTAATGCAAAACCTATTATTCTGTCAACTATCTACGTTTGTAAGAGCAACATGTTAATACTGCCCTTATGTGTCCCACTATCAGATAAGGCCTTGTCCAGAAGTTTGCTCTAGGAGGTGGAGTGGTATGATCAGAAACAGATACATGTGTGAGAAAACAGCATTATCGACTGCAAGATAACGCAGAAGGTATGAAATGCGCTGCAGTAGGACGTTCAGTACTGTCCGCAGGTATGTGCTGACATGTCAAATGACACAGCAGTCTACATGAAGTACCTATAGGGCTGTCACCTTTACAAATGATGATAGTGGGACATACCCACAGCCATGCACACAGCACAAATAGACATACACACAGCAAAACTAGGCCATGATACATGAAGCCTCCGGCGTGTACGAGTACAGTGAGAGTACAGCAAGGATAGATGTCTGCCAATATATACAGCAAATGCCTGTAAGGGCGTGTAACACCACCCGTAATACGGACGTTGCATGGACAATGTTGGGATTTGCAACATACCCCATTGGTATGTGAAAGCTATGCAAATATGCGATACATAAAACAGTCAGCTGTCCATGCAAGAGCAGAGTTATGGGCAGAAAATAGATTTTATATATATATATATATATATATATAGAGAGAGAGAGAGAGATACAGACAGACACACACACACGTGGCAGGGCTGGTAATCTAACTTACACATTACTACCCTATCACACTACAGCATGACGCATTTACTGAACGCGCTACCGAGATTACTGAACACAGCACTCCCAGAGGCATACTTCTAGGTGGGTGACATCATCCGCAAAGGCAAAGACCCCGATAGGGAATGTATGTGTTGTGAGGCATCTAAAAGCATTACTGTGTCCCCAGGCAGCTGGAAACACACACACACACATGCTTGGCAGGGCCGGGAGTTGTACATACACCTAACTACCTTATCACACTACAGCATGACCCATTTACAGAACGCGCTACCGAGATTACTGAGCACAGCACTCCCAGAGGCATACTTCTAGGTGGGTGACATCATCCACAAAGGAAAAGACGTTGATAGGGAATGTATGTGTTGTGAGGCATGTAAAAGCATTACTGTGTCCCCAGGCAGCTGCAAACACACACACACACACACACACACACACACACACACACACACACACACACACACACACACACACACTTGGCAGGGCCAGGAGTTGAACAAACACCTACATACTCTAACACACTACAGCATTACGCATTTACAGAATGCGCTACCGGGATTACTGAACACAGTACTCCCAGAGGCATACTTCTAGGTGGGTGACATCATCCGCAAAGGCAAAGATGCCGATAGGGAATGTTTAGAGAGTGAGCAGTCTGAAAGCATATTACTGTCCCAAGGTAGACGTAGACAAACACGGCAGTGTTGTCATCGGGCCAACTACATATCTACGGAGCACTACAACACTAAATAGATACGGGATGCGCCACAGACAGTACACCCTTCCAGACAGCAACCAGTGTGTTCAATGTAGGCATCCATCGTGACATTGAAAATGGACATCTGTTGCCTGGATGACCACCATGGCTATACAGGACGTCAATGGCCATGCCCACACGCTTAGTATCACGTGTCTGTTTGGAATGTACTGTGTGTCCATCTACACAATGGCGTACTGGGCATGCTCACATACTTAGCAGTTGCAAAGGGCCATCCTGCATGCACACGGAGTCTAATCACGGAAGGGTGCAGTATGGAATGTACTGTCTGTCCATCTACACAACGGCGTACTGGGCATGCTCACACACTTAGCTGTTGCAAAGGGCCGTCTTGCATGCAGATGGAGTGTAAACACGGAAGGTCTCAGATTGGACTGTACCGTGTGTCCATCTACACAACAGTGTACATGAACTGTACTGTGTGTCCATCCACACAACAGCATACTGGGCATGCTCACACACTTAGCTGTTGCAAAGGGCCGTCTTGCATGCAGATGGAGTGTAAACACGGAAGGTCTCAGATTAGACTGTACCATGTGTCCATCTACACAACTGTGTACATGGACTGTACTGTGTGTCCATCTACACAACAGCATACTGGGCATGCTCACACACTTAGCTGCTGCAAAGGCCTGTCGTGTATGCAGATGGAGTGTATACACAGAAGGGCACAGTACAGAAGGGCACAGGAAGGTATAACTGTCCTCACGCACAGGGCGGTCACACATGCAGCGACCTGTACACACACAGCTGCCATCACAGCTGTCACAGGTGCAGGTCACACACGTACACACTGCAGTGTACACTGTAGCTGTCAAGTCAGCACCATGTCGGTGCAGCACTACACAGCCTTACAGTACCACAACACCATGTGACACATGACCACTGGGCTGTACAGAGATGTACACCAGCTGTGCAGAGTACACATGTACCAACAGGGATCCAACAGGTGTTATGCATTGCAATGATACCAGTATACATGCACAGGTCGGCTCAAGACATACCACGGCCCTTGCACAGCTGTGACACCTGACTGTTGCTGTACACCAATGAACACACGTCTGGATATGTCATACATGTGATTGTGTGGATGTGTGCATGGACTGCACACACAACACATACATACATAGCCTGTGATGTACCTCGTGCATAACAGTGGCCTAATCAATGCTACACACACGAATGGAAGGTGGGCCCATGTCTGTTGAATGCCCACACTACAGGGGGTAGCAATGTTGACCGGGACACATACCCTTGTACTGGTCACCTGTGACACCCGTGATATCATACCACAGTCCATGTGTTATGTATGTCAACACACACGTCCAACAATAGCAATGCATACAATCATGGCAACAGGAGACACATGTGACATCTGTACTGTGCATGCAGCAACCATGCATGTGCAGCGGCTGATGTCCGTACCATAGTTGCACCAACCTACGACATGCAGTCGCAATGCAGACCTATCATTGACACCTGTATACGGTGACATACAAACAGCACATATGGATGGATGTGTGTACATAACGTGGTGTACCACCTGTGTAGATGTATGTGTGCAGGGGGTGGCTCACAGTTGTGTCACACACCATCCTATCATGCCATGTGCAAACAGTACGCTATGTCGCTGTTACGTGACACTGCTGACATAATGCATACACAGCAGTCAGGTGTTACCAACTATACGTCACATGGCACCTGTAACACCTACAACCTCCCGTGTGCATATAGCAGCACATTTGCCAGATATAGCGTTGGTACACATAATGCAATTAATACCGCTGCATGTCTATCAAACGTGTCATCATATGGCAGGTGTATAATTCCCAGTACTGCCATGTGTGTCTGAATGTGTGACCAGAGATTCCACATATCGCAGGGAATATGTCCCAGTTGTTACACATCCTTGTACACCATTGTAGAGATCTGTACATACATCAGTGTGGGAAGCATGACGTCGGCTGGTGTGGTGCATCACACACGTCGGCTGTCCGTATACACATGTGTGGTCACCACAGTGTGTGTGTGTCTGTATGTATGTGTGGTGCTTGGTGTGAGGGTGTATGCTAATATACGGTGAGAAATGATCACTAACCCCACGTGGTGACTAACCCGTAATGGTGATGCATTGCACTACCCTGTTGATGCCATAGGTCCCAGCCATACTGGCTACCTGTGCATGTTCCTTCTCTGTGACACATCATGTGGGTGCATAGTACTGTGAGGGTGATGACCACATAGGCAAGGGTCCCCACCTGCACACTATGGGGTGTGCGTTATAGTGGTGTACACCCCGTGAATGTGGCCATGTTCCCGTACTGTTACAGGGTCCTACTGCTGCACAGTGTGGCCTCCAGCTACCAAGTGTCACCTCACAACATCATTGGCCAGACCGCTGTGTACAACCCCTGCACCATGTCACCATACCTGTAATGTGTCCTGCTATGTATGTCACGTCACATGCGTCAGGTGCAGTATATGTGCGGACATCTGTGTCATGTTGGTGTTTCCAACAGTCAGGTTGAGGGTACATGTAGCATGCTGATATTGCTAGACGTGCCTGTGAGCAATCCACAGTTACACATGGGGGACTGCAAACACTGCTACCTGTAGGCACATGCAAGTACACCATAGGAGGGAACCAGGGTATCACAACCAACATGGTGCTACAGATGTAACCGAGACACATACCGTGAACACATCACAATGCATGCTGCACCTGCACTACATGGTATGACCAGTGCATGCCGACAGTATACAACCTATGTCACATACACATCTCTCAGTATTCACACACAACCACTGCAACATACACATCCCTCACTATGCATACACAGGTAATATCACATACACATCTCTCAGTATTCACACACAACCACTGCAACATACACATCCCTCACTATGCATACACAGGTAATATTACATACACCTCTCACTATGTTGTTCACCCTGTGCATCAGAATATTTGTGCATAACCCTGCACCGATGGTGTGGATGACAGGGATGCGGCACAGGCTTCATCATATGCACAGGGTGATATGTTTGTCAGGGGCATAGGCTGCACCAATGGATAACATCATGTGTGTGTGTAAGGGCCGGTGAGTTGACTGGACATGTCTGTGCAGAATGAATGTGGATGTTGTGGAGCCCTACAGTTGTGTTTGCTGTGTGCATGTATGTGTGTACACAGTTCTGCCATTTGTGAGGCCTACACGGGGTATAATTGACAGCCCCAGATTGTACAGAGCAGGTTGTACAGCTCACTGTGTCTGTCCACGGCCACGTGACCTGTGCCTGCCTGGGGTTGCACGGGCACTACCAGGTGGAGGTACAGAGTGGCTACTGTCCGATGACACATGTCCGCTGGAACCGTGTCCCCACTGAGAACGTCCAGGGCCACGTCCACATGACCTGCTGTGTCCTGGTGTTGACAGCGCAGCACCAGCTGCACTGCTACTGCTACCGGCACTATGGAAGCGGGCATGTGAGGTGGCATGCTCACGTCGACCTACACTAGGTGGTGTTGCCGGCCTACGTCCACATGGCCTACGCCTCACTCCTACCAGATGTTCCAGCACAGACAGCTTCCGCTCGTGGATTGCCATGCCACAGTCAAGGATTCCAACCATTTCACCTAATCACCTATCCAGAACATTAGCAATCTGCTGTTGAGCATTTGCCAGTGCCTGGATGTTGTCATTTAGGGTATGGATATCAGCCCTCTGCAGCCTCTGCCCTTCTCTGTTCTGCCATTCAGCACGTGTCTGTGCCGCCATTACAGTCTGGAACATGCGTCTGGTGATACCAGCTGCTGCACTCTGTCCTGCAGGTGCATGTCTGCCAGAGGTCCTCCTATGAGCAGCACCAGCCACATGCCTGTGTGGCACATCTGCAGTCATTACACTGACACCATGGTGTGCAGACACACCTTCTGTAGCCACCACACGTTCCTGTTCCACGCTAACAGACGCTGACTGTCCTTCCTCTATGGCCACTGGTGATGCGGTATGTGTTGGCAGCAGAACTGTGTGCGAGGAAGAGGGGGACATAGCTGGGATGGTAACCATTGGCAAAGATTCAGCCCCTGACAACCCTGCCTGTACCTCATGCATATGTTCATCACCGCTAGTATCTGTGGGGACACTAACATCAGTTGGAACGCAGGAGGGTAACACACCTACATCACCTGTGAATGCAAAGAAATACTGTAAAGTACAATAGACACAGACACACACACACACACACACAAACACAGACACACACACACACACACACACACACACACACACACAGACACACACACACACACACACACACACACAAACACAGACACACACAAACACAGACACACACACACACACACACACACAGACACACACACACACACAGACACACACACACACACACACACACACACACACACACACACACACACACACACACACACAGACACACACACACACACACACACACAAACACAGACACACACACACCATGCATGTGATTTGTCAGATGGCATGCAGCATGCCTGCGATACAGCAGAGGGCATGCAGCTCAGACATTAATAGTGTTAGTAAGCATACCTCCCTGGGGTGCACACTACAGCAAGCAGGTGTCATATCAGTAGCCATGCAGTTCACACAATCATGGTAGTATGCATGCATCCCCGTGATACACCATGTGGCCCAGACAAGGATAACAGTACACATGGCTGACGTGACCTTGACATGTAATCTGCTGACAGGTGCATTAACATGCATACATGTCTGACACAATGGTGTCCTTACACATGTCCAGCATCATAATGGGCATCACATTGCAGTGTTGTGTGTATGCCCTACAGATAGAATGCATGTTTAGCAAATGTGCATGAGCATGGGAGGGTAGTGTGAGCCGTCCACATTGCTATACAGTGTGAAGTACAGACACTGTGCCATTGCATGGCATCATGAGGCATCTATGTTGCTGTAGAATGCATAATATGTACACATTGCATAGCCTTAACTGCAACACAGTCGTGATGTTCAACAGATCGTATATGGTAGACTTCAGTGACACCTCCAGTAGCTGTGCACAGGCTTTTAGGTTGTCCAGTGTACCACATCAACTGTATAATCGGTCAACTAAGGCTATAATTGGACCATGTGTGGACAATGTGCAACAGGGTGTATATACATCCCAAGTACTGAGTGACTACATGTCTCTGGCCATCCCCCATGGCCATGTGTGCACATGTGTTAGCCAATTGTGTGTGATGGGCATCTATCTCACATGTCTGTGTTGTCCCATATGACATACACCCATAGATGTCAGATATGTCACAATCCACAGGGTTATGCAGACAACGGGCTGTATGTTTGGTATGTGGGGTATAGGTCATGCGATAGTGTGACAATACTGCAGACAGAACACTACATGTCTGGGACATTTTAGGTGGCACATCACAATGTGTGCACTCAATGCAGGGGCATATGACACAATGGTGACACCTGTGGGCTGCCCATTACACAGCTCACTGTGTGGTACTATGTGCGTATCACACATGTTGTTCCAGTGCATACTACATATGCCTCCAGTGTAGAACACCTCCACCATTGTATGCACAACTGACCACACATGTCACAATGACAAGTACTGTGGTTTCAAGTCGGTGTATCATTACATTTGTATATATTGCACATGGGTGGCCTGTGTGAATGACGGGTGGTGCGACCTGCATATTGTGACTGGAACAAACATCAGGTGTGCAAGTGTTAACTGGCCACATGGCAAATAGATCTACACTGTAACATGCCTGATACTGATGACAGTCTCACCTGCAACGGACTCATGTCTGTATAGGGGTGACACACCAGTATGAACATTATCCATGACTGTATGACAGCCACAGGTTGCACTGTGCATGTGAACACATTCACCTGTGTAATAGCATATAGTATGCACATGTGTGCATACACAATGTAGCATACTGTAGTATGCAGCATGTGTGTCCACATACCTTGCATATGTTGTTACTTCACATAATGTACAGTGACACATGCAACTACATGGGATATAATAGCCATATGTGCAGTACTGACTTACCAGGCAACTCCAGGCTCATTGGTTGGGAGACACCCACCTCCACGATGGCTGCTAGTGTTTCTGGATGCTGTTCCCTGGGTGTCCCCAGACTGGCCAGTAGTTCCTCGGTGTTTGTGAGTGGGGGCTGGGTTGGTGGCCCACCACCTGTTCCACCTTGTTCCCTGGCGATTGCAGTGGCACGCTGTTTTGCATGTCGTATCAAGTCCATGCAGTGTCTGCGCACCTGCTGGTAGGTGCGGTTATGGCCACCCACATCGTTCACCCTCCTGTGTAGATCCTGCCACAGGTCATCCCGCTGCTGGGCATGCTGTGGCACATGGCTGAACAACAAGTCATAGTTGTCATGGAGCTGTGGGATGAGGACATTATCCTCCTGGCGGGTGTATGCTGGAAGGCGTGTACGGGGCATTGTCTGTAAGACATAATGATGGTGACAGGTCACAGTTTCAGAGATGTACAGAGATACTGCTGCACATACATTTCTATGACATCTACTACATCTGCACAGTTATCTTTGCAAAGCATTATGACACTGACACGACTGACGTGTTTGTGTCACACATGTCACACCCATTATGCATTGGATATCATCACCATATATGTGTTTCACCTCATTACAGTGTTCATACTCCATGTAAATGCTGTCTTGCTGTGGGCATGTGTATTTGCCTGCACTTGTGTTCTTACCTATCTGCACATGCCTGGATGTGTCCACGGTACTACTGTTGACCTGGATGCTGTGTATATGTCACATATCAACACAGACACAGCCGTAATGGACTTGAGCAGTGACAATGCACACATATGCATGGACACCTGTACATGCATGTGTTTTGCCATATACATCTACACAGCACTGTACAACTGTTCACCATCCTGCCACGGATTGCCTGTATTGCACATGTGATAGACATGGGACAATGGCTAGTCAGACGACATTCACAGGGATGGTTATCAACCATAGCATGTGCGGGCATGGTTTCCAAGCTGTACAAGACAGCCATTGTGCCACCGCAAGGTGCATCAGTGCCACATTACTGATCCAGTCAGTTGATAGCACATCTACCATGCGGCCATCTCACCATGTATGAGTGGGATGACATGTGCAGCTTTGATGGACAGGGTTGCATGGTATGGTGGGAGTATGTCACATATATGGCACAGGGATCTGTCCAGCCTGTGGCGATCCTAGTATTAGGACGGTGGCTGTCCATGACATATGTCTTATAGATCAGGATATGGACATGCAGCATGTACATCATCATGGTGTAGCAAATGTCCTTCTGCAAGGTAGACAGCATGCTGCATAGTGGAGGTGAGGATTGTGAAGGCTGGTATCGCACATCCATGCATAGCCATTACCCCTTACAGGTGGTATGTGATCCAATATTGGTCACCACAGTGCTGTATATGCCTGTCCAGTGATCTCCGTGCTCATGGATGGCACCCTGACATGAAATGGGTACCTCATATGACTACCTAAGGGGCCTGGAGATGTCACCATGTTGGGGGGTGCACTGCACAGCACCATCCCTTACACAGTGTCCATAATGTTGACCACAGCCTAGGTAGTAGTTTATGGGTACAGGGATGTTCACCTAGCGGTGACACTGCTGGTATCATCCATCAGACTGTGCACATATGTCACACACCTCACCCACACAGCCCATTCTGTATGTTGTTCACAACACTGACACAGCTATACTGATAGGTCATGGCCATTCACAGCCTTACATACACAGATGCCTAACATTTGTCTGTGTGGTATGGGCTACAATGAGGATGGGGTACAACACATTAACCCTGTTCTACTGTAGCTGGCACTGGTGTGCTGTGCACATGTCACTCTTGCACCTTTTGTAGTTGTGAGTCTGTCAACAGGCCACTGGTGGAACACTCCTGTGACATGCAAAGGTATTTGTAATCAAATATCTGTGCTGTCTTGTACATCTGTACTGCTAACATCTACAGTGCTAATGGTTCATGGACATGCACACCATACTCAGTAGGGTTATAGTGCGGTGCCACCCTAATTGACTGTCATCACCACTTGTGGGTTGATATTATCCAACACCCTATCTGTATTGTATGGTCATGCTTGGCACTTGTTCAGAACTTGTGGGCATGTCATGAGCTACTGATTATTATAGCACCCATTCCACACCATTTCCCACAGGTACACTGGCTGTCCTACACTTCCCAGCTTGCTTATGGTACAACAGCTGTTGTACACACGTAACGCACATATCCTGTGGGACATGGTTGTATATACAGGCATGTCCAACTGTCACGTACCAGTGCTACTGCCTGTCTATATGAGGGATATGTCGTACATGTGGCAATAGAGCAATTGTCTCATGTACACATTCAATGCTCACCTCCCAACATACGGCACTACAGCCTGTGGGGGATGCACTTCTGCAGCCGTGCTGGGGGCATAGTTCGCAGGTGTACCTCATTACGAGGAACGTACCTCATATGGGGTTCTAAAAGGTGCATGTTCCTCAAGGTTCCACATTGGAAGGGTCTGTCACACATTCATTGTTGTAAATTGTTTGCCTGCTAGCCATGGCTAAATAGATGGGAATCATATTAATTCATTAGAATATCTTTTTTATACGTAAAACCAGCCTATTTTAGCCATCATATGCCCTTTCTAGTTGAAGCTGTTAGTAAGCCAGTTGTAAGTGTTCCACGTTTTGCCCATTTGTCACACAGTATGAGGGCTAATGTTCCTCAGTTTGGGGACAGGAGGTTGACAGCTATGGCTGGGGGTAATGCTGTCACCAACCCTGACTGCACCTGACAGTCATTTGGGGATGTGTAACATTCGCAACACACCCCACCCATCACATGGTCTCACATGATCTACACCACTGGCCACACCTACGAGGACAACTTGTGCAGTACGTCTCCATACTCACTATAGGCACCAGAGGTAGCCCCCATCATGGAAGACAACATCACCAGCTTATAGCCTACAGACTCATGTGTGCCCATCACATACAGCCAATAGTGAGTTATAACATTCACAATACACCAGTCATAGATGACTCTGTAGGGAGTCACACTGCAGTTCCACACAGCAGGCTACACAAGGCGTTAGTCGCTTACATCTTGCTGTCGGGTAACTGCTTCTGCAACATAACCTATGCACCCATGCCACACCTCACCAGGTACGATATGACTGTCATTCTCCATGTTAGTGTGACTGCCCTGTGATGCCACTTCACAGACTATGTGTGCAGGGACATGCAATAGCTCACCAGTCTTATAGCCCTGAGGGTGTGGGCCAAGCCCTGGAGAGCATTTTGCATTCATCCGGACACGATACCACTGTACAATGACTGACTGTGTCACTTCAACAGTTGCCTATGCTCCCATTGTCATTCCACAGGCATCTGGTATCTGTCCGCTATGACTGACCTGGTCAAACACAATGCTGTGGCACAGATGACTTGCACCTGTCAGCCCTGGGAGTACAGCTCACATGTAAGGCACTTGCTGCTTCTATACTGCCTGTCTTGCACAGTTTCCAATAACTGTCACCAGCAGGGAGGTAACTGGCAGGCACGACATGGGGTCATGTGACACAATGCTTGCATCTTCCTCTGTGACGCACACAGGCAAGGCACACCTTATAATGCACCACTCAAACATCTCTGCAGTGACTGGGACCTGCCTCTAGGCTCTGCAGAGCACACCTGCAATGACAGGTTATAGACAGACCATACCTTTCAGGCACATACCTGGACCGGCACACCCACAGCTGAGGGGTTCCCATATTCCACTATGTTTTGCACACATCCTGGCAAGTTACTTAGCACAATGCATCAGAGGTGCTCCACGTGCAACTAACTGTGTCCAGGACCACTATACACATTGTAACTAGCGACAGAGTCAACATCATACCCCACGGGTAACATACCTTTTATGTTGGTATAGTGGACAGTGGGCCTCAGACAGCTACTACTGATGTGTGACTGACACTACCCCAAACTTCACTGGGATAGCCACTCATGTACCGACACATCCATGATTCATACCCTCCGCTCTGCTGGGTCAACCCATACACACCACCTCCAAGACCTACATTACCCTTGGCATGAACACTACCACCATGTGACTGGTGTTACACACCTGGGGTTATCCCCTCATTGGTGGATTCCAAACATATGCTAATCGACCTTGTTAGCCACATCCCGGCAACACACCCATCACAGCATACACAGTACATGAGTACTACAACACCTACTACAGACGTCTGCTGACAGCGGTTGTTAACGTCATGACACCCATGCAGATGGACAATGCACATACAAATGCTGACACATACCCCAGTGCACTTCATTAGCATGTACACAACTGCATGGATCATGCTATTCCACACAGAGCCATGATGGGACACACCAGATAACAGACGCCACTCTGGTGGTCATGTTCCATGGACATATGATGTACAACAACAGATGTAGGCTGTTGCACAGTGGTGAACATTCCCATGTGTGGGGTGGCTCACTGGTCAGCTGTGGTGGGGCCACAGGGTCCCTCATCACATACTCCAAGACTAGCTACGTAAACATGACTGCCACACATTCCGGGGTGTACCACTAGGCATTATGGTGGTATATCAGTAGTCAATGGCAACACCCACATCTGCTGTCACATACAACAGTCACTCAGGAACATTGCAGACCCAGGTGTTGTTGCCAACATGCTGGAGGATGGATTCAATGCTGACATTACACCCTCTCACTCACTACAGGGCCGCAATCCATACATGAACATTGTGGTGTCCCTGTGGTCAACCCTACACAGTACTGACCTACACTCTATATGTCCTGGGACACTGGCCCCATGTCACCTTCCAACGTCCCAGGCTGTGATGTCCACCAAACTCTGAATTACATGTCTCCCCACTAGGCCACCATATTCAGTAATAGCCTTGTTTCAGACATTGTAGCCCCTGAATGGCACACAGCAGCATTTATCACACTACACCCAGGTGGCACCACATTGCATGAGTGGGACTATAGTCCTACACACCTGACTGGACTGTTCTGCATGGCTATGGGGCACATCATCAAGGACATCATTCACAGAGACATTGTTGGGCTCCCGTCCTTTGCTGCCACCTGGGTTGGGCTTGTTAGGGCCAGAGCATGGCCCCTACACATGGTGGACTCCTTCCATACAGTTACCAGGGCAGTTGCTGATGGTGCGCGAGTCCACACATCCTACATTGTCCTCTCATTGCCTTTCAGCACCATTCCCCATTCTGGTATTGACAACATACACATCCACCTGCACATCGTACCCTGTGTCTCAGGATGTTATGCTATGTGGCTCATGGACAGGACACACAGTGAGGCCAGCATACTATAGTACCTACTACATGTCAGGTACATTTGGCATACCACGGTCCTCAGTCATAGGGCCCCTCATGTTCAGTATATGCTTCCCTGTGGAACAGGCTAGCACATGGGACTTTCCCTGCCTAGCTTTTAAACCCCTGCATACCAAGCGCCATGATTGCTCCACCAGCTGATACTGACTCCAACCATATGGGTGTCGCTGTGACAGATACATAATATGACTAACATGGCATCAAGCTGCATGACACAAGGTGCATGCACATCACCTTTGCATTACACCATCCACCCACTGACTATCACATGGATGGTAGTCCCCTACATACATATCACATTGTACATGTTTGCAGTACACACATATGTCGCACCCACTCCTGTGATTACTGTATTGCCACTGTGGCGTGGATATCCTTCTATGTGGCCACACCTATCTGTACTGGGTGTGTAGCTGGTACATAGGCACCCATTGTACCTCTGAACTCAAGACATCTACACACATTCAAGGGTACACCACCCCATTTAGGGTGTACCTTACACAACAGCTACAGCTTTACATGCCACAACATTAACATGCCATGACGTTTACTGAGCTATGACAGTTTAAATATGCGGCTGCACTATGGACACCACATGTGTACACATTTGCATACTACATACTCAGGGGTGACCTCTGCTGATCAGACAGGGCCCATGTCCACAACATTATTAATGGATATACTCCTCATACGCAACATAAGCAGAGGCCACTGTAAGCAACATGCTCATGGATATGTGCACACACGCCACAATGAGTGGGATGTGCTTGTGGGTTATATTCCCAAACCGGACACTCACCATGCTTTGGAACATAAGTCCTATGTACATCATGCAGGGACACTCAGTAGCACTGTTCATGTGGTACCTCCCTTGGTGGTTGGGAGACACATGTAGGCCTGGGATCACTGCAGTGGCTGCACTGTGCAGAAGTGCAGGAGACACCTGGCTCTGCTGTTCACATGACACTACCCTAGAGAGGTGCCACTAGTGTGAACACTGTGGTTGTGCTTTCACATGGACTTGCCAGACTGCATAGTACCCCATTATGCACCTGTGAAGCTATTACACGTCCTTTGTGCATGGTTACTTGGTAACCCTTCCATTTAGATTAGCTATCATGCTATTACTATGTCCCATACCTACAGGCCATATGTATCCTGTTACTGTACATACCAATAGATGATACCTGTGGTATGCATGATATGCCTGTTATACTGTGTAGAATATCTGTCATATCTACCTATAATACTATACATTACACATATTTCACATAGTATCCCATAATGCAAAGCATACTTGCACAGCAGGACCACCTTACATATGACATTAACGTTATATGCCCATACACATGCGTGCTGTGACAGTATATCAACATATACTATCCCCTGCTATGGCACGTCCTTGTTGGATATACCCTACCACTGACGGTGGGTTGTATGGAATTGTTCTGTTTAACGCCCTCATGTAGCATCCCTTGTGGTGTCTGTGCTGTGTACCTTGTGTCCCACTGCTGGACGCACAGTTTCTACAAGCGTTAGTATGCTCAGCAAGACATCAGTACATAAATACCTTTCCCCACTTTATGCATTGCGGACACGTTTAATTAATGCAAACCAGGCTATATGTACAGTAAAACTAATTAATACAGATCATGCTATACATAACCTTACATATCGGGCATTCTACATACCTTGTTGTCCTTACGGCATTTCGTTTCTATCTCTCTCACAGTGTTTCAACTGGTATCCGGTATGAGCATACAGCTTGAATGTCTGGCAAGTCATCCTTATATACGTCGATACCTGTAACGTGGATTCATCCCACCAATTGGTGTTCCTGAGTGACTAATTACTTGCATATCAGCTGTGCAGCTACTCCATTCGCCAATTACACGGCAACAGTGGGGTATAATTGGATTCTCCACTTGGGCGTTGCCTATTTGCCCTACCTTCGGGGAGATGGTCTGTATTGTGTTTTGTTATGGGTAACTGCAACTGCTATGCATGGAGACAAGTATAGTTTGGATTCATGTCCCCCGTGGATTGTGTGTGACAGGTAGAGTATTTGGTTCAACATGTGGGTGTACCTGTCATCCCAACGTGTGATAACGGAGTATTGCAAACAAAACCTGTAACATGGCTGTTTGTTCCATTATACAACGCCTGCAATTTTGCATGACACCTTTAATTGTGTCTCTCACACGGTATGTTGAGGGTTCTGCAGATGTAATTGACTGACTGGATGTTTGTGCTGATATTACAGTCTGTATTGCTTTAGTTTCTAGTGTGGGGGATGTCGGTGGGTGTACGTAGCATATACAGGTGTGTGGGCCTTGCATTTCTACATAATCCGTATATATGTGTGTGGGCTCCGTCCCTAATTAGAGAGCTAACAGTTAGTAGACTTATGTTACGGGATTGTACGTTGGGCCGTTGTTAATTGGTTTCTATATCATCTGCAGGTGAGCTTGCTACTTGTATACCTCCGTAATTGTGGCGATATATCAAGGGATATGTGTAAGTGACAGCTATCCCTTGTATTTCTGTCCCAGATATTTGCAGTCATTGTGGTTGTGTTGTTAAAAGAGCCTGTTTGCCATGGGTTGCCACCTTTTCATATGGTCATTGTTGGACACCTGTGGGACACACAGTGGTGTTTACAGGCCAACACATAGCCACGGTCAGTACACAGGTTAGCACATACTTTTATCCTCACTGCATACCTATTGTTGTGTGACTTTGGCTACTTATCATATTGCATGTAACATTTACGTTTCTTACATACAGGCATAACTATTACATACGACTGTTACATTATATATGGGACATATTTATGTCCTACCATCTTGGACATTTGCCCTTTGTACTGTTTTATGTCAGGACACACCTGCCCAGGGTGGGGCTGTCCCTCCTACTGTGGGACAGGTAGTAGACGTATGCCTACGGCTAGCTATACCCACACCTACCGTACTGATCTGCCTCTTACTTGGCACTAACAAACACATGTTGCAGACACACACACACATTACAGTCACACAGAGACGCGCACGGCACCCTCAACGCACACTTACACAGACTATGGCACTCACAGACACAGTTGAACACAGTACCTACGTGGACCGCGACACCGGCAGCGGTGACTAACTGTCCCTTCATATCATCATACTATTACTCGCGGATGTACTGTTCCGGTACTGTGTTCTATCGGTCTTTCAGCCTCGTGGTTACGCATGTCGGTATGTTACACATTCCATGGTTGGAGGAATCCTATTTATTTGTACCTCCAAGGTGTTATGAATGTCGTTGAACTATCTATTATATTTACAGATATCGCTGAATCCATCTATATCACCATATATCCCTCTATTGCCCTTTCTATCTGTATTATATATATGCATATGTGTACATATATATATATATATATATATATATATATATATATATATATATATATATATATATATATATATATATATATATATATATGTATATATATATATATATATATATATATATATATATATATCTGGCGGGGAATGTGACAGGCACACAGCACCACCATATGCTGTAAGACTCATGTACTGTTCAGGTGTTGGCATTCCGTGTTCCACTGGCTGTTGTGTTTACAATGCTTGAAGGCTGCCTATGTAGGAGTCACACATTGGGCCACCTATACATTACAATTTACAGGTGGTCATGTTTGTGTGCCATCCATTTTACTGTGTGTGCAGATGGAGAGGTGTCAGTCCGTAGGGGCCTACACTGTCAGAGTATGTGCTATACGTTCCCTCTTTGCCAAGGCATAGGCATATTGGGCACGCCTCCGTCTGCCTACTGGGGCTGGCACAGTGTGTTCATGGTCTGAATCCCTCTGTGCCTGTAATGGCCTTGGCAATAGCGGTGGGCTATGAGGGCCTTCACCATTTTGTCCCTGCTGCAGCTGCTTCCGCAGGATCATATTATGTAGCATGGCACATACTATGACGATGTGGGCACATGTGCCTGGAGAGTACTGCAAGGCTCCACCAGATGTATCCAAGCACCGGAACCGTGATTTCAGCATCCCGAACACACGCTCTTTGATGATTCTGGTTTGTGCGTGTGCCTCATTATGGCGTTCTTGCATGGGTGTGTGTGCATTTCTGATGGGAGTCATCATCCACGGCTCCAGTGCATAGCCAGCATCCCCCACGAGATGGCCATGTGGGATGTCCCCCCTGACAAATACCTGATACAGCTGTGAGGCATGCCAGATATGGGAGTCATGGCAGCTTCCAGGGCTGCCAGCACACACATCCATGATAATGCCCTGGGCATTGCACATGACCTGGCAGTTGATGGAGTGGAATCCCTTGCGGTTTATGTAGCGCCTACCCTGCTCACCGGGTGGTGACTTGATTTGTATGTGTATGCAGTCTATCGCACCCAGTACCTCCGGGTATTGTGCCACACGGTGGAAGTGGCGCATATTGTTGGCCAACTCCTCCTGAGTTCTGGGGAAGTATATCTGCTCATTGGCATGTGGTAACATGGCATCCATGAAGTGATGTAGTACCCTAGATGCTGATGCCTGTGAGATACCCATTATATCTCCAGTTGGCCTTTGAAAGGTACCTGTGGCCAGTATTCACAGGCTTACACATACCTTTGTGTCCACTGGGATGGGTTCCCCTCTGTTGTTTCTGGTTCTCAGGTGTGGCCGGCACACCTCCACTATTTGCTGTAAGATGTCCCTGTCCACCCTGTAATGCTCTACTATCTCCAGGTCATGTAGCCCCTGGTAGGTAACCCTTGATCTGAACACTCTCCTTCTCCTCTGAGACCTGCGGTGGTTGTCGGCATCATCCTCCACAACACCGTCAGTCTCTAACACATGCTGATGAATCACAGCTATGGCAGTTCCCAACATGTACATTTTAAAAGTTCCCCGTGTGTTTACACCTATGGTGCGGTGTTTGGGAATACACAGGTTTGTGTTGGGTGCTTTCACACTTTATACTATTGTGCTGTGAACACCGATGATGTCATAGGGTGTGTATGTACGATAGTAGCTACAGGTTATCTTATGTGTTTTACTGCCGGAACTACTATTGTGGTGCCTTTGGTGTTGAATTACATTTGCCTGCCGTGGATTACCTCTTGACCTTCCCTTTACATTTCTGCATGTTGCACCTACCATTTTCTGGCGTGCATCCTGCAACCTACTTTCATTTGTACTTTCCTGGACCTGGCGTAACTTGCGTTATGTGTGCTACTGCTGGTCTGCTGTCGGTTTGCTTTGCTCTGCTGTGTCAGGTCTCCTATCTTTGCAATCCAATACCTCCCCTCCTTTCATTGCATTCCAGTGCCTCCCCTATCCTGTTTTGCAGGTTTCTGCAAGCAGACTTGTCAGCTGCCGTCGATTGGCCTTCGTGGGTTGATTGGAGTTGATTGCTCATTAGTACTCCAATTACCCTACTTCCGCATTTCCTTCTTTTCTTCCCCTGACCTTCCTGTTTCTGCTATTGTTTGTGGCACGTGCGTCTGACTACTGGGTTTCGGGCACGTTTTCATCCTCGTACACATGCGCTTTTGGGCACCATGTGTGCTCTCAGCTAAACGATTCTTCCCCACCCCTGTCCTGCAGCTTTGCTTAGCAATGGACAGGCCAGATTTGCAATGCTCCAATGTGCTTACTGCTACGGTGGCACACCCCTCTGCTGATGTCATGTATCTCCTC
>NC_056730.1:768767994-768780494 GCF_019279795.1 Protopterus annectens | reverse complement strand
CCTACCACCCAACAGTACAACTTGTGAGAGATGCACTTATCTAGCCAAACTGGAGGTAAAGCTCTCTCCAACCAAGACTGAACTTGACAGTCAAGAGGAGAAGGTAAACACTTGCACCACACCACACTCATCACATAGTCTCACTTAATCTACACCACCAAAATCCCACATAGAAACACAAAAACATTCATGGAGGCTCTCAATAATAATCTGCTCAAGCAACAGAGACCTCCAAAGTAGAAATGCAAGCAATGTCCACTCCCCAACACAACCCAAATGACACATAGCCCACAGACTTCAGTGTGCCACTCAACCACAGGCAATAAGGCAAAAGAACCTACCCAACACATTAGTCATAGGTGACTCTATAGTCAGGCACACTGATGTCCCACTCACCAGGCTAAACAAGGAGAAGGTTACTGTCAGCTGCCTGTCAGGTCCCAGGATCCGCCACATAACCCACCCACTCAGGTCACTCCACAACAAGTACAAATATGACTGTCATTGTCCATGTTGGAGTGAATGTCTTGAGATGTACCTCTCTGGACTACATGAAAAGAGAAATAGAAGAGCTCTCCGATATTGTAGCCCAGGCAGGTATGACCCTAGCCCTGAGTAGCATTCTGCCATCACTCAAAATGATACCACAGTAAAAGGACAAAATGATTGACTTCAACAATTGTCTAAGCTTCTGGTGTCATTCTAAAGGGATCTGTCTTCCTGGATGTCATGGTCGACAAACCACGATGCTTTGCCAGAGATGGCCTTTACCTGTCACCCCTGGGATTCCAGATACTGGCTAAGGTTCTTGCCGACCATATAGTGCCTTTTTTAGGCAAGGTTCAAATGACAAATTCACCACTGTAACAGGAACAGGCAAGCAAAAACCGAGGGTGATGCTACTCAATGCTAGAAGTCTAAATCTCAAAATGCACTCACTCGAGGCACTCCTTAAAATGGAGAACATTGATATCTGTGCAGTGACTGAGTCCTGGTTCAAGGTTCCAGAGACCAACCCTGTACTACCAGGCTATAACTCATACCACACTTTTCGGCCATGTAACCTGGACCGGAACACCAAAGGCGGTGGTGTGTCCATATTCATTAAGGATATCCACACCTCCAAGCTAGTTGCTCAGCATAATGCATCTGAGGATATCCAAGTGCAACCAACTCTGGGCAAAACTACAATCCAAACTGTAGCTTGCAATCCCCCACCATGCCCCAGGATTTCCACTCCTTCTTGATGTACTGGAAAATATTAGGGTTTAACCAAACACCTTAATAATGGGCGATTTCAACTACCCCACCATTAACTGGGAAAACTACTCATGTACCAACTCCTTCGCTCAACGCTTTCTGGAATTCATAAACTCCAATGCCCTGGATCAACTTATCCACACCCCCACCAGGGGCAACAATGTCCTAGATCTAGTCATTACCAACATGAGTGACCAGTGTTCCACACCTGAAGTCAATGCCTCATTGGTCCGATCTGACCATAAGCTAATCACCCTAGATATCCACATCCTGCCCCCATCCCCATTAAGAAAACCATGGTAAAAAATTTCTCCAAAGCCAACCTCATGCTTCTTAAGACAGAAGTCGTGAACTTCATGACACCAATGCAGATGGACAATACAGTTACGGCTACTGAATCCTACACAGTTGCACTTTATAAGCACTTACGCGAGTGCATGGATTGTGCTATCCCAAACAGAACCAGGATGCTATCCCCCAAAAAAAGGAAGACAATCTGGTGGTCCCCTGCCATAAACAAACTGTACAGCAGAAGGAAAAAACTGTTGCAAAAGAGAGTAAAATCCCATGAATGGAGGAGCTCCATGGACAGCCTCAGTAAGATGATGCGATCCCTGATAAAATCATCCATAGCTAGTTATGAAAACAAAATCGCCACTGATTCTAAAGACAACCACAAAGCATTCTATAGCTATGTCAAGAATATCAATGGCAACACTCAGATCTGCTCTGAGTTACAGCACAATAAAACTAAATATACAGACCCAACTGATATTGCCAACATCCTGGCAGATAGGTTCAGTGCTAACTTTACCCCCCTCTCATCCCCTAAAGGGCCCATCTCTATTCCGGAAGAATGCAAAGTTCTTGTAATCATGGCTGCACAGGTAAAACCACACTCTCCAAAGCCAAGAACACAGCATCCATGGGACCAGACAACATCCTAGGCTGCATTCTATATGAACTATAGAATGAACAGGCACCCCACCTAAGTACAATGTCCAGTCATAGCCTAAACTCAGGCTTTGTGCCTGCTAAATGGTGCACAGCAACAGTTATCCCACTCCACAAGGGGGAAGCCACCACAGACCCTGGGAACTACCAGCCCATTAGCCTGACGAGCCTGGTCTGCAAGGCCATGGAATGTATCATCATGGAAATTATAAACAAAGACATTGTTAATCTCCTAACTCTGGACCCCACCCAATTTGGGTTTGTAAAAGGCAGATCATGTCTCCTAAACCTGATAGACTTCTTTGAAGCAGTCACCAAAGCTGTAGACGAGGGTAAGGTGGTTCCCACAGCCTATCTAGATCTTGCTAAGGCTTTCGACACCATCCCCCACTCTGGAATTATAGATAAACTCATTAAACTAGGTATAAATCCCAATGTCACAAGATGGGTTGCCAACTGGCTCACTGACAGAACCCACACTGTGAAAGTAGCAGACTCCAATCCGACTTCAGACCAGTGACAAGTGGAGTACCACAGTTTTCAGTCCTGGGTCCTCTCCTGTTTGGTATCTACTTCTCTGAAGTACAGGCTAACACAGAAGGTCTTTGGCTAATGAAGTTCACAGATGACTGCAAACTAGGAGCCATAATCGAAACTCCTAACGATGTGGACATCCTACAAAAGGGCCTCACTGAGACAGATGCCTGGTGTCAAAGCCATGGCCTCAAGCTCAATGCCAAAAAGTACATTGTCATCACCTTTGGTAAAAACTCTGTACCCATGAACTACAATATAGGCGGTAGTATACTTAACACCGAAAGTGTGATAAGAGACCTTGGGATACAGGTGGACAGTAGTCTCTCCTTTGATAATTACATTGCCACACTAGTCAGGAAATCCTTCTACGTGGCACACCTCATCACAAAAGGTTTCTCATCCAGAAAAAAAGAGGTAATTGTTCCCCTCTACTCATCACTCATTAGACCCATTATAGAGTACAATGCCCTTTTGGTATGTACCTCACAAGACATCTACAACAACTGGAAAGGCCGCAGAAATACCTCACAAAAAGGATTACCGGCCTCAAACAGATGCCCTATGCAGACCATCTCAAAAAACTCCAGCTTTACTCCGTCGCATATCGCCTACTCAGAGGTGATCTCTGCCAAACATACAAAGCTATGTCAAACCCAAAGCTGTTGGACATGCTCCACTTAAAGAAATCCCAATCTCTCCAAGCTACACGCTTGAGGGACCTAAATCTTGTCACCACAATAAACAGAACATGCCGGAGAGATAGATTCCTGTCCCAGATACTTCCCATACACTGGAATAAACTACCTATCTATATCAAACAAAGCTCCTCATTAGCACTCTTCAAGAAAAATCTTGATGAGTGGATGTGAAATAGGAAATTCACCCCGGGGATCACTTCTGTGGTTCTGCTCAACAGTGGCAGAGGAAAATAATTTTCTTGGGTGACAAAAAACAGGGTATCCTTTTGGCTGTGCTTGTATAGGCCCTAGGGCCAATAGCTTAGTACCTACCTATGAACATATGAACCTAAAAAAATATTGAAAGGTACTTGCACATTTTCCCTTCATCAGCATGTTGTAATATTAAAATTATGTAAGACTTAATAAACTATTTATAGACTCAACAGGCTGAAAATGTTACTGTACATGATGTGTGTGTATGTGTGTTTATATCTCTCTTTCTTTCTTTGTCTCTCTCTCTGCATATATGTATATTGGGGTCTATATTATATAAACGGACCATTAAAATACCGATGCACCTTTGATCAACCCCATTTCTTGAAACTGCACGTTGAACCCTCAAATCATCAATTTCTTACCAAGGGAAAGAAATTGGTAGCCCAAACACACACACAAACACACTGCATTACAACAAACACTATTAAAGTGGGGGGCTTAGCCCCACACCCCCCCAACTAAATATATTAACTCCGAGATCACACTACAGTTGGGAAAAGGGCAGATTTAAAAGAATGGCCAACCTTGGCCATTCGACGTTGTGCAGCATCGAGAAATACGGGTCAATCAAAGGTCAATCAAATGGCTAACTATTTTTTTCTCTCCACCACTTTGTCTCGCTCTCTTCCTTAAGTACCCTGCTCTCCAACTTGCTGATCCTGCACTAGTCTCTAGGAACCTACATACCTGGTGACAAAGGACCCTATCCAAATACCTGCAGTCTCATCACACTGACTAATATACACTGCATCCTCTCTCAAGGAAGCAAGAAAGTATGTGGTTTCCTAAAACCTGCTAATAAAGCTTACAACCATAACTATTGCTTCAGGGGTTTTAAAAGCACGGTCCTAGCCAGGACAGCTAGCAGCCTTTACCCCGCCCCCCATCTACCCTGTAACCAACACACCTTCAGTCCTTTATTGTAACCACTTATACTAGCGATAACACCTTCCCTAGTTCTAAACCAGCTAGCTCCCATATAGAATTACCTGCAATAGTATATCTGTCCACTAGGTACCCTTATCCCATCTTTTTATCTCCTGCTTATCCCTCTGTCTTATACTTTCATTACATTACATTTATGATGTGCTATACCTGCTCTTAATTATATCATAGTTTGCTTGGCGCACAACTACAGTTACCCCACTCTACAAGGGGTGATCCACCTTGGATCCAGGAACTACTGCCCCATCAGTCCGACGAGCCTAAGCTGTAAGCCATGGAATGTATTATCATGGAACTTATAAACAAAGACATTGGCAACCTACAAACACTGGACCCCACCCAATTTGGGTTCGTGAAGGGCCGATCATGTTTCCTGAATCTGATTGACTTCTTAGAATCAGTCTCCAGAGCCATGGACAAGGGTAAGGCGGTCCACACAGCCTATCTGGACCTCGCCAAGGTCTTTAACACCATCCCACACTCTGGATTCATAGATAGACTTACTAAGCTGGGCATTAATCCCTACGTAGCTCGATGGGTTGCCAACTGGCTTACTGACAGAACCCACACTGTAAAAGTAGCAGACTCCAAATCCAGCTCCAGACAACTGACAAGTGGAGTACCTCAGGCTTGAGTCCTGGGACCGCTCTTGTTTGGTGTCTACTTCTCTGAAGTACAGGCCAACACTAAAGGACTCTGGCTAACAAAGTTCTCAGATGACTGCAAACTGGGAGCCATTATTGAATCCCCAAATGATGTGGATACTCTACAAAAGAGTCTTACAGAAACAGGTTCTTGGTGCCAGAGCCATGGGCTCAAGCTCAATGCCAAGAAATGTATAGTTATCCCCTTTGGGAAAAAACATGTACCCATGAATTACCACATAGGTGGCAGGAAAGTGTGATGAGAGACTTAAGGACACAGGTGGACAGTGGTCTCACCTTCGATAACCACATTTCCACAACAGTCAGGAAATTCTTCTATGTGGCACACCTCATCACTAAGGGCTTTTCATCCACAAAAAAGGAGGTCATTGTCCCACTGTACCTATGCCTCATTAGACCCATTATAGCATACATTGCCCCATTTGGTATGTACCTCTCAAGACATCTGCAACAACTGGAAAGGCCGCAGAAATACCTCACTAAAAGAATCACAGGCCTAAAGCAGATGCCCTACACTGACCACCTTAAAATAATCCAGCTATACTCTGTTGCATATTGTCTACTCAGAGGTGATCTCTGCTTAACATACAAGGCCATGTCAAACCCAGAGCTGTTGGAAATGCTACACTTAGAAATCCCAATCCCTCAGTGCCACACGCTCCAGGGATCTAAACCTTGTCATCACAATAAACAAAACATGCTGGAGGGATAGGTTCTTCACCCAGAGACTCCCCAGACTCTGGAATAGACTGTCCATACATGTCAAGCAAAGCACCTGTTTGGCCCTCTTCAAAAGGAACCCTGACGATTGGATGGGAGAAAGGAAATTCACCCTGGGGATCATGTCAGTCACTCTGCTAGACAGGGGTCCAGGGAAGTAAATAGTGTGGGAAGAAATAGCCAGGGAATTGTTATGGTGAGGCTTGTATAGGCCCTAGAGCCATTAGCCTAGTATCAGCCTATGAGCCTATGAACCTATGAACCCTTTACTTCAATTGTCTACACACAGCTATTTCTCTTAGACTCTTTACTTATCTCTGCTCTTACCCACTCCTTACCCAACTTACCTTCAGTAGCCAGCATTTGCTGATTGTTCTTCTTAAGCTTCTCCTTTACTTGTCTCTATTCACTCCATTTGCCCTGGGGGCACACTCCACTCCCCTACCCTACCCCCAATTCTCACCCACCCCCAGTGCTCCTACTCTTATACTATATGACCACACCCCTTCCCCCTGGCCTCCAATTACAAAGAACAATACCATTGGTCATCATACACCTCTTCCCTCCTTCTCTAACCAATCCCTATCTCTCCCACCATACACTCCACCTCTCACTATCCACACTTAGTACACTTCAGTGCCTAACACATAGCACCTAACAACTAAATCATCCCAATGCATAAACTACCTACCCCAGCCCAGTTAAAGCTGTTACTCATACCCATAATTCTACCACCTCTAACTGCAGCCTACCTGCTTACCTCTTATGAACACCCATTCTGTCCACAACTACACTACCCCAATAATAAACTGCCTCCCCATCTCTCCTATCCTCACTAACCACATAAACATAACATCTACACCCAGCTACCTACTGGCAAAATATCATAGACTAGTCCGCATTAGGCATAACTCTCTAAAAGTTAAAAAAGAAAAGCCAGCACTAAACTCCTGGAATCAGGCAATCTTCATTTAATGTCCAAATTCAAGACAGCAACATAACATAACCGTACACCAACATGGTTGTACCGGTTTCGGCAAATCCTTCATCAGCAACCAAAAATGATGTACAAAATAAAGACAAAAACTAGCTTCCTGTCTTGCAACTTATATAAACTTCATATAGGAAGCATGGAGCTCACTCTAGTACATCAATAAAATAGTGTACTAGTTTAAAAATACATGAAATGTGTTACAAATGAGCCCAGTTGTCCCAATTATTTAAATGAGTATATAAACCCAAATATAACAACAAAAATATAACAACAACTATATGAATTGGATGCCTCAAAAATGATCATTCAAGCCAGGGGAAAATAAAGCCCCTAGTTTGATGATCCACATTTTCTCTTTATAAGTGAGCTTATCATGTAGAACATGGAATTGTACATGTCTGTCCTTGATGTGATCAATGACCATAAAACAAAAATTGCCCATAGGGTGTTTAGAAATGTGTTTATATAATGAACTGGACCCCTTTTTGTTTTTAATATCACTAAGATGTTCCCCTATCCTAACTTTAAAAGGACGGGAAGTTTGTCCAACATAGAAAGCTCTACAATTGCACTGGGCCAAATAAATCACCCATGATGTACTGCAACTGGCAAAACATAATATATTATAAACTTATGGATAATTTTGTGAAGAAAAAGTCTGACATTTCAACACCCTAGGGCAGTAGGTACAATGACCACATGGATAGCATCCAAAAACAGGGCCTGTAAAAAGGTGAGTTTGAGTAATGGAACATGTATCTCTGTAATAAACCTTCTTGTAATGACTAAAAAGAGAGCCCAAAGACCGCCCTTTCCGAAATGAGTAATGACACCGGTCCCCTACATATTTCTCTAAGACATTATCCGATTTTAACAGATACCAATACTTACAGATGTTTATGAATCCAACTGCATTCCTCCCATAAGTTGTAACCAATCTAAGCAAATCAGACTTGACATGATCCCGATTTTGATAGAATAATAGATCAGTTCTATCTTGCTGATTTGCAAAACGATTGGCCCTCGTGATGTTATCCCCTACATAATCCCTACTTTTAAACCTGGTGATAAGATCCCTCCTGTGATGGTCGTATGTGGAGGAACGGGAACAAATCCTTCTAACACGAAGGAATTGGGACTTGGGGATGTTCTTGATGACATGCTAGGGGTGGAAACTAGTGGCATGTAATAAGGTATTGAATTGAGGAAATTTTCTAAATAGCCATTCATGCAGGAGGAGGTTTTGGACTTATTATAACTCTCTAAAAGCCAGAAGGTCTCTAAACCTATACAATAAATTCCCAAATCCTAGATGTGCAATACAACTCCTCTCATTCAAATATGGGGATAGTCACCCAAACCCAGGCCCAACAAATACTACTACCACTTGACTCCACAACCCCAATCCCTCTACTAATCATTCCCTTACCAAACCTCCAAACTCACTCTTTATAGCACACCTCAATATACATAACATAAATAACAAAGTTGCACACCTCCATGCTCTCTTAGAAGCATACTGTTTTGACATTCTATGTTTAACAGAAACTTGGTTAAAACCTGTAACTAAAGACAATGAAGTCATTGCACCTGGATATAATATCTTGAGACATGACCGTGCAGCCAAGAAGGGTGGGGGATAGCTATCCTATTCAAATCAGGGTTTCAAGTTACTACCTCTGACTATAAACCACCTCAAGACTCTAATGCTGAAATCCTTATTTCTAAACTTCAACTCAACACTTTCAATTCCATTTAAATCATCTGTATCTATCTACCTCCTGGTAATAACAACACCACCTTAGAAGATATCCTTTGCTGGCTATCTCAAAACTTCCCCCAAGAAACTATAATCCTAGGTGACTTTAATATCAATTGGAAGTGCTGCAGCATTGCCCACCCTACCACCCATATTAACCTATATGTTTTTTTCTCAAAGCATTACCTCCCCTACCAGGATAAACAAACCCAATAAGAAAGAAAGTACCTTAGATTGGATTCTCATAAATAATCATCTCCAGGCATATGAAGCTGGGACCCTCCCTGATGATGTAAGTGACCACTCAATTACCTACATTATCAGGCATAAGACCAATTTACCCATCCCAACCACATTCAGGACAATTCGGACCAAGAAAAACTTTAACCCTGATCTCTTCCGAAGTGAACTTAGGGCATGTGACTGGTCTCCCACAAACTACCTCCCACTTGAAGCTGTAAAATACTTTAATTCTAAATTCCTAGCCATACTAGGCCACCATGCACCAACCTGTTCTATCAGAATTAGGACTAAACCTGCCCCATGGCTTTCAAAAGAAACCAAGCAAAAAATCCATCTTAGAAATAAATACTGGACTAAATGATGAATGACTAAAAACCCTGTAGATCAATAAAACTTTAGACAGCTGAGAAATGACACAAAAAACAGTTATACATTCAAATAAAAGAAACTTCTACCTATGACTCCAGCAAACTCACCGAAATAAACCACAAAAATTCTGGGCGAGTATTAACCAACTACTCCACCCAGGTCAATCCATTATGCCAAGCCCACAAGACACAGACCAGGAGAATCCCAAGCAAACTGCCAATGCCTTCAATACCTTTTTCACAGAGGTTATTCAAACACTCGCCAATCAGCTATAACCTCATAGCTTTGCTCTACTAACCTCTAATACTAGCCCACCTCCTCCATTTCTCTTCCAACTAGTCCCAACATCATACATTCTTACCCTTATCCAAAAACTGAAACCATCCACTCCCTCAGCTGATCAACTACCTGCAGAATATCTACAAAAAGCAGCCAAATCCATAGCCTATCCCATTTCCATTCTGATTAATAGAACCATCAGTGAAGGACGCATCCTAGCTATCTGGAAAATCTCCCACATTATCCCCCTACATAAAGGTGGCAACTCTACCGAATTCTCTAACTACCGTCCCATAGCCTTACTTTCTCCTTTGGCAAAAATTATGGAAAAAATGCATCCATAGTTAATTACTTGACCACCTAATCCAAAATAACTTACTTTCCAGGTGTCATCATGGATTCAGGCCATTCCACAGCACTACCACTGTCCTCCTTTCCTTTACTGACTGTATTAACAAATTAACAAAAACCGTAACAACAATATGCTTTCCTCTGCACTCTTCATCGATTTGTCCAAGGCATTCGATATGGTTAATTACCAGATACTTATAAATATCCTCAAATCCATGTCACTAGATGCACTGGCTATAAAATCCTACTTAGACAATAGACAACAGGCTGTGCTATGGCATAATAATTTATCTACCCACCTCCCCATTAATCTTGGTGTTCCTCAAGGATCCATATTAGGACCCCTCCTTTTCTCAATTTTCATCAATGACCTTCATGTAGTAATCCCTCATGCTACATGTATACAATATGCAGATGATTCTACACTTATATGCTTAGCCACATCTACATCTGAACTTCAGTCACTATAGCAAAAGGTGTTTAATACAGTAGAACAATGGTTTACACAGCACTGCCTCCTCTTGAACCCCAAAAAAACAAAACTCTTGCTCTTTAATCCTACTTAGAAGTCCTCTCCAATAGATTTCACAGTAATATCCAATAATGGTACTCTCATATCTCCAGATCCAACTACCAAACTACTCAGAATCACTATAGACAACAACCTTAACTTCAGCACCTATATCAATAATACACTAAAAACTGTTAATAGAAAACTAGGCTCTTTACAGGATCAAACCCTTCCTGTCTCCATCAGCTAGAATAACTATTGCTCACACTCATCTAATCTCAACATGCCTTGCCCATATATACTAATCTATCAAAGAGTAACCTCAACAAAATGGAAAACTCCTACAATAACATTGCCAGATTTGCCACAGGCAATCCATTTAGAACCCACCATTGTTATAATCTAAAACAGCTAGGATGGCTTGAGCTACAAAATCAGCTTAAATTTCACCAACTGACCATTGCCCACAAGACCCTTTACCAACCTCCCAGTACTCCGATACTATCTACCCTCATCATCCCCTACAAAAATCTTAAAACCTTACGTTCATCACATAAACTTTTAGTAAATATATGTAAATCCAACAACATGGCTGGTGACTCTCTCCTTTCTCCAGTACTGTCGGAAAATCCTGGAACCTTCTTCCCAGTGAACTTTCATCACTGTCCTCTATATCACTTTTCAAAAACAAACTGAAACTTTTCCTCAGAACACAGTGGTTATGCCCCTGTACTAACCCTGACTAACTAACTTTCTCTTCTTACTAGGTTCTGCTTAACCTCTACTTCTCAGCAACAAGTCCTATTTTCCTTGATAACAAAGACAACTTTACCTTCTAGATAATGTTACTGTTTGTACATCTTCTGTGGATACTTACCTTAATACATATGTGATAATTTTGTTAAATAGTTATACAATGAGCTGCCATCATTGTTAAATTCTGTATTGTACCTGCATTGTGTTATTAAATTTGTGTTCTTGGAGCATATCTCCCCGGGCCTCTACTGAAAATGGACATATATCCAGTTAGATTAGCCCGGTCAACAAATGTAAAATAAAAATAAATAAATTAATTAATGGTTTGTTTATATAATATAGACCTGTGTATTGTATATATAAAACTATATATATATATATATATATATATACATATATATATATATATATATATATATAAACTATATGTATATATATATATATATATATATATATATATATATATATATATATATATATATATGTGTGTGTGTGTGTGTATGCACTGGTGTGAGACAAATGATCCTAGTCTCTTCCTTTGGCTGCCAGCTGGTTAATTCACTCTTGCTAGGTGACACGACACTACACATAGATTGAATATGTGGGCATGTTAAGTGTTCATATGTGTACAGTTTGTGTGAATGATATGATATCATGTAAACATTGGAAGAGTGTTGCACCACAGGTATTAGTATTTCATCTAAGTATTCAAAACTTGCTAAACAACCAAAATGGCAGAAAGACAGCTTCAAAACAATAGCTTCAATAACAGGCTTTTACCATGTTGAAGCCACAATATATGAAATATAGAGCTTTGCTGTTGTAAAAGTCAAGTGGCATAGTAATTCCTCAGCTTTAAAACATGTGGATGTCATAAAAACAGAAAAAAATGAACATAAAAGTGAAGAACCCTTCTGATGTAAACAATGGACAAGCACTTTCAGCTTTTTCAAGCCTTCTTCAGATCCAAGTAGGTAAGCTGGGTTCAGTGTTTAAAAGTTGGTATCATCCAATGAAACACCTCAGTGAATGATGAATGTTAACCAATCAAGTTAGTCCATTGGTACACACCTCCATAGCTTGAAGTTAAAACTCTTTATTTAAAACTCTTTGTTTAAGACAATATGACAGTTTGACATTTCTAAGACAGACTCAGACATATTTTCAGAAGGAATATTAGTAAAATCTTTTCAGTAGGTTC
>NC_056730.1:768742994-768762994 GCF_019279795.1 Protopterus annectens | reverse complement strand
TTTACAGTGTGGATCATGAAATTTGCCCTTTTTCCCACTGTAGTGTGATCTCGGAGTTGGTATATTAATTTGCATAGAATGTGAGGGTGCATGTGGGCTTGCCTCCCTGCAAAAATGTAAAAAAAAGAAACGTTTTTTTAAATGTTCGAAGCTCTGAAAATTTGACCATATGGTCCAGACCATATGATTTTAAAATTTTCAGAACTTTGATCATCTGATAGGGATCCCCTATGAGCTGCCATCACTGGCTTGCAGTACCAAGCCAATATTTCCCTGGGTCTTGGACAATATGCAAAATCTCCAATGGCATGGAAGCAACAACTAACCAAGAACCACCTCTCCCCCAGGTGGGTGAGCTAGAGAAATACAGTCATTTTTCACCCTCACAACCTGGTTCTTCCAGCTCCCAAGCCTCTACTTGAACTTGGGTCATCTATGTCATAGTCAGGCCTTTATCCATGAATGTCACAGAAACAGATTGCAAACACAGAATGATATCAACCAATGTCACAGAGACAGACTGTAAACACAGAATGATTTTCAGAACTAATCAATGCATGTTGTATTATGCATAGTGCATGCAACATTGCCAAGCTTCCTTCTTGTCCTCATAAACTTGCTCCTCTTTTTGCCACTTAACCTATACATTGTTGAAACTTTCTTCTAGGGGAGATTTCTGCCATATTTCAGAGAACATGGCTTCCAGCACCTGTCCTATGTGGACAGGCTCAAATCACTATTACTCTACTCGGTATCATACAGATTGCTCAGGAGTGATCTGTGTCTCACCTGCAAGGTAATCTTGGACCCTGCCCTACTAGAGATGCTCATTAGCTGTAAGTCTAACTCCTCATGCACTACCTGCTCAAAAGGCCTAAACCTAATATGTGACATTAACAAAACCTACTGGAGAGGCAGGTTTGTCTCCCAGAGGCTGCCCCATCTCTGGAATAGACTTCCCATACATGTCATACAGAGCACCTCACTGACTCTCTTCAAGCACACCCTTGATAAGTGGATGGGAAACCACAAATTTGTCCCAGGGTTTCCACTTGTGGCCCTCACTGACAGGGGTGACAGGTGCTGACTGAGATTTATTTTGGGGGATAAACTCTTGGCTAGGCTTGTAAGGTCCCCAGGACCATTAGCCTAGTAACCTCTTATGTTTCTATGATCCTATGAACATCACTGCATATATTCCCTTCATCTGTCTTTCTGAATCTTCACTGTACCACTTCAATCATTCTAGTGCGTTGACAACACAACAATACAGAATGGTATATAGTTCTGGATATATGTCTAACTGAAGACTTTTAAAAAGGCATTCATATATTCATATTCACATATTCCATGCTGTCAAGGTGCATTCATTACTAATACCTTCATTTTCTTTGTGTATACTGGAACCTCCAAATCAACTTGGGCAATAAAACAAAGTTTTCAGATACAATATTTATCTTTTTTAATTTTCCCATACTGTTTTTTTTAATTAGTGCCACTATCCATACTGCTCAACTGTTCAGATTTTTGCCTCATATTGTTGGTCTGTTTTCCATAAAATCGTGGGTTTCTTGCAAATTTATGGCAAATCATTAAAGACTGAAATTAGTAAATAATGACACTCATTTGAGTTTCAGACTTCATACCCTTTAGAAAATTAATGCTAATGCAAAACTGGTTATTCTATTAACTTTCTAAGTTTGTAAGAGCAATATTTAAAAATTGTCTCTATTTTTGAGTCTTTGTCCCACTTTTACTCATAGCTTTTCCCAGATTACTTGCTCTAAGATGTTGAGAGTTATGCCACTATCATCTGTATCTTCCTAATACAATGTGCTGCAGAATTGTTAGTAATATTCTAATCTCTTCACTAATATCTATATGAATATCATACCATTGTATTAATTACTGACATGGGGCAATAACTTGTTGGACCTCCCACACTTTTCTTTAACTTTGGAAATACTCCTCTTGATGGAGTCCATGTCAACCATATCGCCTTAAAGCCTCCTGAGACAGAGCCATCAAGTTCACTACAATTACCTTAAAATCAGTTTGAATCTGAATCTATAGTGCAGAGATATGGAACCTGAATGATCCAAGAGTCTTGAGTTTGACTAGTGGGACAATCATTGAAAGAGGCATTGGTAGGTGGAGAGACTGAATATGTAACATCAGCACTCTTTGTTTCTAATTGTTTCTCTTCATTTGTTAGTTCACACAGCCTAATCTCACCTTCCAACGCTACTTTATTTCAGTCTAAAATGCAATTCCACCTGCAAACTTGCATTTTTTACTTTACACAATTTACAGTAAAATCCTAGTGACTCTCCTGCCACCCCTTCCTTCTCTAACATTCTTCTTTTTTATCTGCCAATGAATAGTCCCTTTTCTAGAGCTTCCACCTTTTCATGTTTCAGCATCCAGACCAATAAACTGTCCCACTTTCACTGAGTTCACCATGCATCCAGCCTTCTACCTTACTTCAATTACATTTAAGTCATTACTTCTCTAAGATCATGTGTTCTAACATCTTGCTTCTAACCTATATTTAATTCCTTCCTTCAGTGGCATGTCTGCCATTGATTTTTTCCATAATCCTTCTTTTTGCTTCACTATCCTTCCTCACCTGGCCACTCATATCCATTTGCCTTCTCCATCACCCTCCCTCTATCTGGCATTGTCAACCACTATCTGATAAGCCTTCTCCTCATTCACTGCCTTTTGTTTTCCTTCCTCTTCCTCATCCTTTCCTAACAGGTCCCCCACAGTTGTTATACTGTCTCCGATTTCTACCAGCATGTCACCAAGTCAGCATGCTCTGAAATGCTTCTAGTCCTGTATGAACTCTAACTATATCACTAAATGATTCACTGAGTATCACAGCTGTATCTTATCTGGTTAGCTGCCTGGTTAATATATTTATACTTCATTTAGGGCTGTTCTGCCAAGTACTATTTGTCATAGGTTTTACATCATGGTTCATTCAACCACAGTTAGTTGGTTTGTGCGATTCACTTTCATTGTGTTTTTTCACAGTTTTCCATTACAGTGTAACTGTGGAGCTGGTATATATAATTTAGGAGTGTGTGGGGCCAAATCCCCCTCCCCCTCACATGGGGTTGCATTCTGTCTTGTATCCTGCAAAAATATATATTTTGTGTTTTTTTAATTGCTTTTTTCTGCGTTACATCTTTCTATCTTAAAAAAAATCAATATTTCATAGCTTGCACTGGAGACTGTTAACTCAATATAGATAAACCTACCTGGCTTGAACTCTTATGAAGGTACCTCTTCTATCAGTTTGACAGTTTCCATGCATCTAGTTCATTACTAGAGCTCACAACATTTGCCAGTGACCTCTGGCATCTCCCACTGATTTTTCCGTTGTATTTCTCTGTAGTCTATCCAGTTTTCACAAAAACACCCATCCCACTGTCTGTGAATTTCTTACAAACCTCCTTGCCTATAAGTCTCTGTAGTGCTTTAAATTAAACTGTTTTAGGTCCATTTAAAGGTGATAGTACCATCTTATTCCATACATGCCACTTTGTTTAACATTCACCTCATGTCTGTATTCTCCTCTACCTTTTCCCATTATGTCTAGCACTACTCTCTCCAGCAATACTGCTACCTTAAATTTAATGCTTTCTTTTGCAAATCTCAGTCATTTCAAATGTACCTTTTTCTTCTAAGTTATTTTGTAACTCCCTGCTACTAATTTGGTCTCCTAAAGCATGATTACATGCTTCTTCCACTCTTCCATGTTTCCTAACAACTTTTACCTTTGGTGAGATTACTTGTCACCTATATTTCACAAAATTGCTCTTTTTTTCCATGCCCTACCCCTATGCACACCCATTCCTTGTCCTAATCAGTACAGCTTCCTTGCCACCCTGATTGTTGCCACTGCTTTGAAGATAGGTGCCTGTTCTCCCACTCTCTTTGGCCAACAACCTGTTCTGGTACCCTACACTACCGAAAAGATTTGACAACCATTATATTCCAATTTACTCCTCCCCACATCAGTTAACTATTTTCCTATATCTTCCTATAATCCTCATTTGCCTTGTCTCTCCCTCTCTCTCTCCACTTCTGTTCTCCATCCATTCTCTCACCATGTACTTTTTTCGCTCTCTCTTCCAGTTCCTCTTTTATGACACTTATAGAGCACCTCTCATTGCCTGCTTTTCCTACCACCTGTTTACCGCCTGTTTACCTTAAACTTCTTAGCATAATTATCTCAGGCTAACCCCTTACATACTGCCTTCACTCTGAGCATCCCTTTCCATCAGCCCCCACTGGTTTTATGCTCTGTTAGTCATACCACTGATCAAGACCCCAACACTGAATAATGCAATGAACACAGTACAGTTATATTATGAATTTATTATTGTAAATGTAGCTGCTCGAGTATGTTCACTGTCACAGTCCTTGTTCCTACCCTCCTTCCCCTTTGGATCCTTTAATTCCTATCTTAGGATGGGAAGGGATGATTATTGCACCTGGTCCCCTAATGCTGCAATGTTGAGGCACAACGCCTGGCTTTGCCAGGGCAAGAAGAGTCTAAAGATGGCATCAGCTGATACTCCTCTTTTGCCACCAATGTACTTAAAGAGATATGGGAGGGATATAGCCAAAGCCATGGGGGGTAGATATTTGTAAGTTTGGACAGCCATGGGTTAACTGAAGCAGGATATCTCACTGATCGGAACATCTACATTTATGGTAAATGCCTTCCACAACTGTATTTTCAGCATGGAGGGGAACGACAGCAGCAAGTGCTTTGTTAACTCCCCTGCAGTAACCTTAAGTTAAACAGGCTACCTCAGGGCTACTGCATTATACTTTTTATGTTACTTTGAAATACTGTGTTGCAAGGAGTTGTTGACATCCACTAAGGATGTATAACTTGGTTTTCAAAATCTCTGTTGATTTATGACACTCGTGATGTGAAATACGTTGGATACATGTATAAATCTGGATGATGTAGATTTGGGCTTTGATGCTACAAGCTGAGTGGTGCAGTGGGGTCCATATGTTTGTTTTGCTGTCCTGTAGTGCATGGTTTCCCAGTTTAATTCTTGATTGAGATATGTTTTTTGTGGAGTCTTGTGTCTTTATGGATTTTCTGTGGGTGTTTGACATGCTGTAAATAAATTGCTTCTACTCTGTGTTATGTGACAGGTCTATGGTGAATAGAAACAAGGCTGAAGGAGGTTGCTTGGAGCTTCTGAATGAAGAAAACCCAACAGAAGTTGTACTGACAAAGGCACAGCCAATGGTGGAAGAGGAAGGGGAATCCCCCATAGTGCGCTAAGGAAAAGAAAGCGAGGGAAAGCTGTAGGCTCAGATAAAGTTGCAGCAGATATGTTCAATATGGTTGGTACATGAGGACGATAAATGGCTCCTGGGAATCCTCATCCCAGTATGGAGAGAAAGGCATATCCCAGATGACTGAAGAGTAAATATCCTAATACTAATGAACAAGAACACAAGGGATATTCACAACTGCAGACAGTACAAAGGTATCAAACTCCTGTCACAATGAATCAAAGTGCTGGAGGTAAAAAGGTTAATTGATAAATGTAGACACACAGTAGAAGAAAGTAAGATAGGAGATTAGATTCTCAGATTCTGATCAGGAAGCGGTACAACAGGTCTGATATATGTAGTAAGACAGGTTGTGGAGTCCAACTGGATATTCCTAGACATGGAGAAAGTATCTGATAAGGTTCCAAGAAATCTGATCTGAGTAGTCCCATGATGTTTGAAGTCAGGCAGGAATTTATAGAATTAAAACACGATATGTGTCAGGACCCGGGGACACAGTATTTGGAATTATAGAGGGGTTCCACGTGGTTGTGGATGTGCATCAGCGTTCAGCTCTAAGTCACTCCTGTTCATACCAATAATGGACTACATCAGTAAACAGGTTGCAAGGGGCAAATTGCAGAACTGCTATATGTAGTTAATATGGTGCTACACACAAACTCTGAACTAGAATTTCGGTGAGTAATAGTGGACTGAAATGCAAAACTAAAGGCACATTGGCTGAGTATAGATAAGATAGTGGTAACAGCAGCAAATGTAGAAGTCAAAAGCAGCTAAAAAATATGACAGAAGAGAAAATAATGAAGCAAATTAACAGCTTCAGACACCTGGGGGTGTAGCTGAGAAGTGAAAGCTGAATTATGAAGTCAAAGCTCAATTCAGTGGTACTGCAACCAACAGGGAAAGTGAGTGACTGAGGAATACCAAAGAAACTGAAAAGTATGGTGTACAAAACAGTGGTGTGACCATAGTTTCTGTATGCTAAAGAAACATGGGCAGTGAAGACTCAGAAGCTGATGTAGCTTGAGACATAAGACAACAGAGATGAAGTGCCTGAGATGGATAGTAGGGCACACACTGTGGAAAAGACAAAACAATTAAGACAGCAGAACTGAAGCTGAAGTAGCCCCGGATGCAAAGAAAGACAGAGAGAACAGATTTACTGTGGTTCAGTCACATGTGCAGTAAAGCCAAAAACAATTTGGTAAAACAGACTTAAGATAAAAAGGAAGAAGGCAAGAGGAGAAAAGAAAGGCCAGCCAAGAGATGGATGGATTGTGTGAGGGAATACCTATGATAGACAGGCATGACTGTGTTAGAAGGTTGGAGCATGGCACTCAGTTGAGAAAGGTAGTGATGGTTGACACAACAGCTCAATGTAAAAACTGGAACATTTTCTGCTTTATGAACAAATGCATGAATGAATGAGTGGCTACATCTCAGGGACCAAAATAAGTTGAAGGCAACTGAATTATTTTTACTTTGATTTATTAATGGGAAGTATCAGTTAAGTTTACCACCATCTCATCTCTTTGACAGAGTGTTGAAGCCCTGATTATGATCTAGTCAATCCATTTAGCCTGTTGGCTCAGGCATTGGTAGATCTGGTAATGGGAAAGAAAGGAATGATGAGTCATATTCCTGTTCATCTGTCTCAGAGGAAGAGTGTGGGATACATGCAGAGAACCAGCAAGTATTACAATTCTCAGTGGGGGCCAAGAGTCAGTGCATAAGGCTGAATCTTCACACTAATGGGCAGATCAACTGAGGATCATGTCACTTCAGAATCATAGCATACCCCCTCATGCAGCCCACTGCATGATCTTCACCTGGAAACATCATTCAGCATGCTGTTGAAGATAGGAATAGCTGAAAAGTCCCACAGGGTTCTACAGCATGACGGCTCCTGGCCTGGCCTTTACCACTCTGTAAAGTGTGATAGGTCATATTTCTTCTGAACCTATAGGGTTCCCCTGGAGATGCATCCTCCCACATCACCACAAGCATAGGGACCACTGAAGACAGAATGATTTAAAGCAGTTGTCTAGGATGGAGACTTGATGTCAGCAGCAGCTGTGGAGAATAAATTGCAAAAAAAAAACTGAAAACTGGTGTTGGGGTTGGTATAATGGTTAAGGTAATTACCTCACAGACACAAGGTAGAAAGTTTGATTCTCACCTTTAAAAGGGAAATTGTAAAAGCTTAACATAGCCCACAAGGACAGCTAACCTTGCACTTACCTATGAACATATGAACCCAGTGTCACTTACTTCCAAGTCTATAACACTTATGCCATTTGCCATGCCATCACTTCATCCCAAACACCAACACAGGTAACACCTCTCACTTACATTAGATATTAAATAATCACTCTGAATTTTAACAGTTTTCCCTGTTACTCACATGGAAATATAGCACTTAAACCAGGTTCTGGCGTGTAGATCATGAGGCAAATGCCTGTGAGCTACAACGCCAAAAGCAGAAGGCTTCAGCACTGCTAGATCATAGAGCGGTGCAGCTGAAAGAGAGATACATTGTGGGAATCCATGCAGATAGGAAAACAGACAAAAGGAGACATTCCCTAATGTAACTAAGTGGGCTGTTTCCTTACAGTGGAAACAGCCAGCCGTGCTAGACAAGTGATCGTCAGGACAAGTGGTCAAGAAGGTCCAAACACAGAAATAAAGAAAATGCAGCTTACCAGTAGCCCTGCACAAGCATACAAATCCCCCAAACACAACCCGTACAGTAAACCTCGCTGTGGGAAGCTATTTGGACAGAAAATGCCAAAGACGCTGCAGCTGCAGCTGAGAGATACCCTTATACATGCGCACTGTACACAAGTTACAACACCACAAGCATCCCTGCCCATACCTCTCAACAGTGCAGTTTTTGCAGACTACCCGGAGTTTTGCAGAATATGTCTTGCCCATATGTCAAACTATTGTGGTTGTCTGGCAAATTAGTGGCAAAGCATTGTACATAGGAGTTAGAAAAAAAATGACAGACATTTTCAGACTTCATACCCTTCAGAAAATTCATGCCAATGCAAAACCTGTTATTCTATCAACTTTTTAAGTTTGTAAAAGCAAGATCTAAAAGGTGTCCCTATTTGTACCACTATTGTTCTGGTGTTGTCCAGATTACTTACTCTAAGAGGATGAGAGGTATGCTTGCAACAGAAAGGCACTGTCTTGCCAGAGCCACCCTAGTGCAGTGGCAGGTGGAAACATGTCAATCCTAGCAATCACAGACCTATCTAAAAGTGCAAAATCAACCACTGTAGAATGGAACACTGACACAAAGGGGAGAGAAAGTATGTATGGGACACTAAAGAGTATGAGCCCACCTCCAAGTCCACAGCAGACTGTAGACCAGTGAAGCAGCATGCATGTAATGTGGGGGTTGCCAAACCCATCCAATGGCTGTTGCAGCTGGGGTATGCACATATGCAGAGGCATGTAGGCAGAAAAGGGTGCTACTCAGGGATACATCCCTATGTAATCTCTGTCATTGAAACAGAGACTGGGCTCCACACTCTGATTGGCCAGCAGCAATAGCTGTGAGTTAAAGGGGACCTGTGCAGTACATGCAGAACCAGTGGTATAAGTAAGCTGGGTAGACTCTTGCTGGACTACATTCATTTGTCAATTCCACGGCTGTGTGAACTGCATGTAGAGAATCCCTAGCAGGACAGGTAGTAAGAACAAGGTGGTGTATATACTGCTGGAAAGGGCCACTGTGGCGGATAGTGCTTATACAGAAGGGTACAACACAAGGTGCTGTACAGCAACATACTCAAAGTCTGATAGTGGCCTGTACCAAAGTTTTATCTATGTTCTGTTCTCTGCTACACTGGATGTGATGGATACCAAGAGGCCATCTATAAGTAGTGTTGCCATGATGGAACCTGTGTACATGTATAGCCCAGGTCAGCTTGGCAATAGATGCAGCACAGTGCCCAGAGAATGAGGGAAACCAATGCTGGTAGTAGAGGGATACCTCTACCATTTAGAGCATGAAGCATCCCCTAAATGGTGCTGGGCATGTATTGAGTGGAGAATAAAGGCCTGCAGTGGTCGTTCCATCACTGTTTGCCAGGATTAGGGGGAAGAACTGCTGAAATCGCTGCCACACCAGCATGGCCTAGATGCAACAACTACCCAAGTGGCTACACTGCAAGCAGAACTATGGCAGAGAGCGGTAACCAGCAATGAACTGCCCAGTCTGGTAATGCAGAGTGTCCTAAGCACAGCAGATGACAATGTACTACAAGAGATGCCTTGCTGTGCCACCCTGCATCATAGCATCACCAGGGTATGGCAGAGGCAGTATACACTCCATAGTAGCAGCTTTATCCTCCGCAGAAAGTCTGATATGGATGAGACTGATTCCTTGGTTCTACTAACTACAGCACACAATCTGGCAGATTTGTGCAGGTCAGACATCATACTTGGGGATGGCACCTTCCCAGCATAAGCTGATATTTGCCATCAGCTATATACTTTACATGGATGTATTGGCACCCCCACCTCAGCAAGGATTGCTTCCCTGGTGTACTGTCTAATGACACAGAAATCAGAGTCTGCATACAACAATATGTGGGAAATACTGAAGGGTATGGCTGCAGATCAGGGATGCACCTTGGCTCCACGTTACATTATGACTGATTTTGAGAAGGCAGCGATCCATGACAGTCAAAAGACATTCCCTAAGAGTATTCTGTAGGGGTGCCTATTCCATGTTGCAAAGATCATTTGGTGCCAGATCTAGTACCACCACCTTGTTGCCCTGTATGGTATGGACACTGCATTTTCAATAGCCATTCACAAGCTGATTGTGTTGGCATTCCTGCCACTGGAAGATGTTATCCCCGCATTTCTGGACATTGTAGCTACCTTACCTGACTGTGCTAAGCCTATAGGTGTATTTCTGGACCATCGTTATGTGCATGGCTGACCACAGAAATATGCATCCCACTGCTCAGCACACCAACGCCTGCCATCTTCCTACCCATTGAAGTTCTGGAATGTATGTTTTGTCCCTGACATGGACTTCCCATGGACTAATAACCAGGTGGAGGCATGGCATCATCGACTGAAAGTGTTAATTGAACAGCCTACAGTGCAACTGTCTGACCTTCTGTCTGTTCTGCAACAGGGACAGAACCAGACAGATACCTGAAGGGAGTCAATTTTGGGGGGAATGCCTGTGACACCACATAGGAAGGCTATTGTTATAAGGGAGCATCACCTAAAGCACATCTTACAACATAAGTGTGACTACAGTGATGTGCAGGATTTCCTACGTGTTGTGGCACATTTCTACAAGTTGTGAATATATTTGGGTTTAGTACACACCAAGCACTACACACATCACTTTACATATGTTAATAAAGGCTTTGCCCACAGCACACAGATTTCAAAGTACCACTCTCATGCCCACTTGGCATGCAGTGACGGCCACATGTTCGATTGACAGTCGCACATGTTGGCTTCTGGGGAGGTGCAGAGTGTATCACTATGAGGGCTTGTGTTTGCCACCTATGGTTAGGGTGCAGGGGTTCCTCTATAATTGTCCACAGGCATTTGTCACTGCAGTTAAACTGCTAACCTGCCATGTGTCCACATCCAGCTGTCTCACAGGGGGATGTCACACTGCCTAGATGCTGAATCCTCATAAACCTCCTTATTTTAAAGCTTCCACTCTGCTGCCCCTCTTTCCTTCTGTGTAACTTAATGCAATCCTTCCTAGCTTATAGTAATATGACTGTTGCAAGATGAACTCTGCGCAAAGATTCCAATACTATTTTTTTGGAAGTAATATATTGCAGGCAAATAGCTGTTATTTTCATCAACTCCTCTATCCAATGGTATTTGGTCTAAAGCTGAATTGTTCATAACATTGTTTGATAGCCTTCTAAGAATATCTGTCACCTATTATTTAATGTGATTTTTTACCATTATTTGATTCTATTGTGTAAGTGTCAAGCCCAGATTCATGACTCATGAATGCCTACAGTTTGCACTAAGCTTGTGTGTGTATTAAGCAGCAGCACAAGTGCTTATTGGTATTCATTAAACAGCTCTTCACAACACATCTGGCTTCAAAACAAGGGTAAGCTGAAGAATATGCTAACAAAGGAATAAGTAGGTGGAATACATACTAATGAAGGAATTCAGCATAGCAGAGTGATTCAGTAATGTAGAAAACATGCATGTACACACCACTCTCCCTTCTGACCTCAGTTCAGATATTCTTGTAATACAGCCATGAACAGAGAAGGAAATGTTATGGGATGCTTCTGCTATCATGAACCTCTATATAAAATAAGCTTTAATACAAGGTGCTACTGCTGCGGTTGCCAGACCTCAACCTAGAAAAAGAAGAGTGTTCAGACCACAGTTGACATATCATGGACTTCATGATACAGAAATTATAGGGCACAACAGGGTGGACAAGGATACCTTAGAGGAAATATGCAACCTCCACTGCCCTAAGCTGAGGCCCCAAATAAATCATGGAAGGACCCATCCCAGTGGAAACCAATGTGCACATACTAGCTACAGGCTCTTTTTGGAGGCCCACAGTGAACATGTAAGAGGTGCCACAGGCCTCAGCCTCAAGAATATTGTATCAGTTTCTAAATATGATACTACAAAATGGTAGGGATAATATCTGGTTTCCACATACCCTAGAGTTCAGAGCTACAACCAATGCAACATTACTATGCAATAGCACACTTTCCTGAGGGCCATAGACAGCACACACAACACAACAAAATCCCCACTTGGTGAACAGGGCAGGAGGTGCATCAACATAAAAGGATATCATCCTATCAACTGTCAGGTGGTCTGCAATGCTCAATAGATCATCTACAATTTGTCTGCATGTAACTCTGTCAGTTTTCATGGCTCACACATTTGACACATCTGTGACATGTATGTAAGGTTTCTAGGGGTGGCTTTCCACAAGGACAGGTTATGCACTGAAACCTTGGCTTATGACACCCATGAGAAACCCACTGAAACTGTGCCTGTGCATTACTGCCATCATCATTAGAGCCTACAGATACTTCAACATCAAGCTGTAGGACTTCCACAGTACAGGTGGTAGGCTTACCCGTGATTAGAATAACAGAACACAAGAAATAAAGAAATACAACAAATATATCAGACTTATGCTATATAATCCTATGTTAATCAATAATAGATGCAAATTCAATAAAAAAAGGAATTAAAATTCAATTAAAAAAAGGAACTGATGTAGACGTCATGAGCAATTCTGTACAATAATACAGACAAAAAGGTATGGGCATACCATTTGCAGGCGGTTGTAAAACCTCAGCACCAGATATGTTTAGACAGAAAAAATGGAGATGGAAAGATGACACATTAAAAAAGCTCACCTACTTATGTATATAAATAAAGATATTATACACTTATATCTCTGTCCCCTTACTCTATGTCCCCACTCTCCTCTCTTTATGTCTCTATCTCACTTTCTGTCTATATCTTTATCTGTCTGTTTGTCTCTTGCTCCATATATGTATATGCAAGACACTTGACAGTATACCTGGAGCTTCACTAGTAGACACTCTTCGGTCATCCTCCACCTCTGCACCCATGTCCAGCACTATGAGCTACCTGGATCCCTTATAGTTGACAGGAACTCCTCTGTCTCAGTGAGTAGTGGTTCAGTAGTAGGAACACTACCAGTAGCCTTCTGTTCTCTTGCTGTAAACACCGGCTGATTTCTTGGCCTTGGTGATCATGTCACTGGCCCAATGTCTGATGTGTTTGCACTCGTGGCCATGGGCAACAACAGCATTGACATCATCAACCACCTGCTGCCAGATACCATCACAGAAGGGCTCAGTGAGAATTTCTGTAAAATGCATGATTCATGTTGGTGGAGGGCTTATACTATAACCTCATTCTCAGCATCTGACAATGCAGGTATATGTGGCCCAAATTTATTTGGAACCGTCAAAAACATAAACATACTATCAGAAAATGAAGCAGTGACTGGTAACACAACGAATATGCATTTATGCAGGCAACATTATCAAAAACAAACTAACTGATCTATATGACTACACACATGTAATACCTAACTGTACTCATCCCCCAACAAATAATGCAATGGCAAACCTGAATAAGGATGAAAAAATATGTAACTCTGAAACAGATAACAGTATTAACAGTGAATCAAATGTATGACATGAAAATGTTACCATTTGGGATAAACTTTTTATGTCAGGCATTTACATCATGCTTAACACTGTTTTTGGTCTAAAATGTAAACTTTATGTTGCTACTAGTCATATAAAAATGTTTTTACATGTGTTCACATGCATAGAGAAATGGTGATATAAAGGTGTGTAGTATTAGATGAGGATACTTTAAATGACAACTGCTGTACCTTCTGTACCAACACAAATGGACAAACCACAGACATCATGCAATGACATTTGAAATATTAGCAATCACAGTTGTTTAATTGTTAAGAAAAATCACAGACCTTGACAGAATTTGTATAAAAGTCTAACAAAGGTAATGCAATTGCAGTAGTCAATCAGCAGCATCTCAACTTCTGAATACAAACAGTCTCCTGTACTACAATACAAGTGCCTTAGCCCCAGGTTGTGCTTATAAGTGCAGATTAACACCTCTGGGCATGGTGAATAAAATCAGGAATTCACTCATTATCATTCATGAATCACACATTCTGCTCAAAGTGTTGGGCAGGTAAACATAATATGAGGACCTACACAACGCTGTGCACACATCCTAGCAGTACAAGAGTGAGTATAGAGAAGTGGAGCTTGTTATGGGCTTACAAATGTGAATAATTAGCAGTGCTGCTGGAATAATTATTTAACAATCCTGCCACTTAAATGTGTGTAAGGGAGAATACACTTACAAAAGAAATTTTAGATTATTTTGACTTAACTAGGAAGTAAAACATTACTTGTTTGAATATATCTTTAACAGGTAAATGTGCCCATGATTACCACTCATCATGGAAGAGAGCATGTATAGAGGTGATGCTATTTCCTTTGAAATGTAATTCAGTTGTCATCATTCAAATGCATTTGAAGATTTCACAATGGAATATGAGTAAATATAGTAAGCATCATACATGGTCAAGTCTTACTGCCATATTTCACACCTGTAGTGTATTTTAAAAGAATCACACTAATTTTCTCTGTTAGGCCATGTGTGTGCGTTCCGTTATGCATGGTCATACACATTTTGTAATGATATGAACAACTGAACTCTGTTTAATGAATGTTATTATGCAAATGCAGCTGTCACACTCTTTATAATGATTTGAACAACCAGACTGGTACACATGAGATATGAATCGGGTGCCAATTCACTGTCACACTTCTAAGTGTAAATATACCAGTGAGGCATTATTTAGAACAAAACTAATAAATGCATACAGGAATATTGCCTGAGGAAGTTCAAATACGGTAAAAGAACTTGAAGTTTATAAGCGTTTTCATCCCACAAAAGGGGACTTCATCAGAATGAAGTTCAAAAAACACTCAGTATATACAACTATACTCTTAGTTTCATTGCATAAATACATAATTGTTAATTTGATTTAATTAGTATGTGAACCATTTTAATTAATTTTGAAAGTTTTGTTAAAAGCAGTAGCAAAAACAGCTTGTCCTAGAAAGTACTATTTCATTCTCTTGATAATTACACTTAAAATAAAAAAAAATCATAATCTCAAATCTTGTAATACATATTTTCACAACTAAAAAACACGTTATATGTATGTGATTAAGAGTCAAGGGACCCAGCTATAATTTTTTAGTTTTCATTTTTAATACTGGTGCAATAGAAGTACATTAATTTAAATCTGGGGGAATGGTAACACATAATCTGAGCTGCCAAACCAGTTCCCAAATTTTTATTGCCACCTTCCAGCCACCTCAACATGGGTTATGAGTGACCATTTCCAAAATGCTAAAATAAAACTTTTTAAATGAAAGACAATTTAAAGTATGTTTATATAATGCATTGTTTTCATTTTTATTTTTTATATTGTAGTTGTGTTTGTATATTCTAGTTTTGAAATGTCTTTCAGTTTTTCCCACATAGAAGGCAGGACATTCAGAACAAATTGCAATGTATACAATCCCTTGAACTTGCACAATACCCTCTCTGCAGGGAAACTCTAGACTTTAAACTGTTATTTAATATTATGCTATTATCTTGTACGATATAACAGCACTGGTTTCAGCACCCACAACATGTAATCCCCCTATGCCGTAACTGATCCTGTGTATAAATTAGCTTTGTTCTCTAATAACATTTTAAAAATGGGAGCAATCTTAGAAATAAAAGTGGGTCCTGTGCCAAACAAGTTGTAAAGTGTAGGGTTTACTTTGAACATATTCCAATTCTTCCTAACAATGTTCTTAAGTTCTTTTGAAAAATAACTGTATTGAACAATTAGAGCTTGTTCATATTTCTCCGTTCCAAATGGTTAAGATTTCCATCTAAACCAGTTCCTAACAGAGGTCTGGATTTCTTTCCCTGTTCATTAAAAACCTCTATAACAAGAGGATGACTCAAACTTTTGGGTACTCTCTAGCCATAAACATATTCTTTAAGATCTCGAGTTCTCCCAACATATCACCATAATGGAAAGTTATTCTAGCAACTCTGATACACTGTCCTTTAACCAAACATTTCTTCTATGAGAAAGAAAGGATGGAAGCTAGAAAAATGTAAATTTGAGTTGCAGAAGGTTGGTTTCCTATAAGTGTTTGAGTAATTATGGCTCAGGTATTAATGTAAACAAGATCATAATACATATGTAATGTAGTTCATTTTAACATATTTCAGGGCATCAGTCCATATGAGCTTGAGAGGCACAGATATAGGTATACCTAACCTATATATCAAACATACATGCCTGCTCCAATAGCTCTTGATTCTTGCATCTGACAATGAATAAATCAACTTTGTTGTGTGGGGGTTCAATTCCCAGCAGTAACAATTCATCTTTATTGCAGGATAGTATCTAAAAATTATTTGTTGCAATATTAAATAACATTAAACATTCAGTTTTTGTAAATATATTTATTTACTTGGTATGCGTATATCAGATATGCCACAGTCACCTAAGTGTTTCCATATTATTTATATTAGTGGGATTGATGTATTTTTATGACACATTAATGCCTTTACATAATATATGGATGTGTCAAAGGTTAACATAGTTATGTAGTATATGCTTACATTTTGTAATTTTATTTTAACATAGCACTGATGTTATTATATGCTTTTTGTCCCAAATCTCTCTCTCTCTCTCTTTTGTCTGGAAACATTGCTACTACAGCAAAAATAACCATAAGCATGGGGAACGAGACTAACCACTGGGGATTAACCTGCTATACCTCCACAGTTGGCTGTGGTGGCACCACCACATGCAACACAGACACTCAGCACATCTGGGTCCCAACCTGTCAATATTGCCTCCACAACTCCTGCACTACCTTCTCCAACTGTGCCAGGTAGCTCTGCCCCACCTGCTTTGGCAGTGGCACCCTCTAGGTGTAGTACTAGTGGAGGTGGTGATTTTGTCACATGTTAGAAGCTGATAGGGTTGGTGGAGGACATCAGAGAGAGAGGAGCCTCAGTGCCTGATCCACAGAATACAAAACGTCCTGTGTCAAATTACAAAGTTTATGCCCTGTTGAGCACTGACTCAGGCATCTCTGACAGGAGACAATGATGACAATTCTTAAGGTTAGAACAAGATTCTTACTGTGCTCATACTGGATACAGCTGAACCTCTGAAGTCCCCTAACTAATCCCAATCATTGTGTCCCTCAACCTTTTTGTCCCTCACTATCCCAGTCTGTTTTGTATGTCCTGTATGTCTGTGTCTGCTACTGAACCTATCCTAAAAACTTTACACTCATATTCCTAACCACTTTCCTCAACCATCCTCTATCTCTATAAAAAAGGAGTACCTGTTCCATAAAAAAAAAAAACACTATATGCAGCTTTCAATTTTTCCATGTGCCTGCTTGATGCTGCTTGATACAATTGATTTGGTCCAATTGGTCATAAAACAGCAATCTGTGGTTGTCACCCAGCCCTGATATGGTGACTATTCAAGTTAATGAAATTGTTTTTACAAGTATACATTTATCTTGTGAAGAAATGGATAGCTATAGTGCTCTCTCACCACCATTCTGCACATTCCTTTATTCTTTGCCTTATGACCTACCCTCTGCTTGCGCCCTATTTTCACCACTGTTATGCCAACCCATTTTAAACCCATATAATCTGGTCAAAAAATAGAATAATGCACAATACACATGGTCAGAGATGGCCTTTCAATATTTGTCCTTAGGATTTAAGCAGTGCTTGGCATAATGCATTAATACTGAGTGACAGTAAATGGCATTTCATGTCCTATAGCAAAAACTGGAATACAGTTATTTGTGCAAATGTTCTTAGCCCTCCTGTGCTACAGAAATACAGATTGATTGCACTATTGTGAGACAGTTACTCGTACATATTTGTTTGGCTGCAGGATGTAGTGTATACCTTATGGGATGTTTTAGTAGTTCTTACTTTGATGAAACATGACGTCTACTTTCCCTATGCTTCAGTCTTTTGTCACCTTCCCTTTAAATGTGTGATTTTAACTTTGCAATATATGACTTCCCATATGGTGTGCTCAGATAATGCATAGGTCTGTAGGCTGCTTTTGTACAGTGTCAGGGGTTCAAATCCATAAGTATGTCAAACATTATTTAATGCTTGTTTTATATTACTATCATGTCATGAACTGTTGGCTACATATGTTATTAACACACCTTTATTTTGTTTATGTGTTATGTTTCTACTCTGTCTACCACTTCTTTCTCCATGTTGGAAATGCTTTCATGTACAGAGCATGACAGAATTAGTATGACAAGATACCTCAGATTAAAACATAACTTGGCCAGAAATGGCCCATCAACAAAAATGTTGTATGTCACTCTCCTTATCTTTCTTTCTCTCTTTCTGTGCCCTGCTGCTGTCTCATCGCACTTTGTCCTAAGCATTTGCATGATGCCTGGAGCTAAGCAGCAATTGTAATTGACTGTAAATGGCAGTTGATGTATTATGGCAAAAGATGGTAATGTTTTGCCTTTGGCTACATTAGTTTGCTTCCCTTCACACATCTCTGCTTGGCTTCACTGCACTATGGAAAGACAGGCTAATAGCACTATGAGGAGACAGTTATCATCATATGTTGAACAAGCTGCATAGTTGAATGTACACCATATGGGATATTGCAACTGTAACTACTGTTATAAAGTATGTTGCATACAAAGTTCCTTGCTTTGTAATGTTTCCAGAGTTCCTTAAAATGTCTATGTTTTGGCACGTAACATTTGCCTTCCACAGTGGTTTGAGAATCTGTTGATCACATCTATAGACTGTCTGCCTTGGTTTTTCAGGAGTCTAAATCTGTGATCAGGTGAACAGTTATAAAACATTATAATTTCTCATTAATTGTTAACCCTGTATTAACCATGCCTACATCCTTGACTCCATCAGCATTAACATGCTTAGCCCCTTATGTGCTCCATAATCAACCCCAAAATGTTCATACTTTCCCAGAAATTATTGGAAGACATTTGGTACAATCAAGAATGTATGATTAACAAGCATTTTGCACTAGGTACATCTTAAAATATTGCTGCTGTACACCCAACGTGATAAAATGAATTGATTTGCATTGCCATTCATTTTCTGAAGTCTTGTAATTATGATACCTGCAAGTATGTTATCAAGTAGTAACTATAGTACTTAATGATGTCATACAAGTACAATCAGTTGCATAAGAAGCGGGACACCATGCTTCAAATATATGGATATACACCAGATTTGAGGGCTGTCTAACTATGCACCTAGATTATCCATATAATGATTACTTTACTTAAATTATCATGGCAAATATGTAAATCATGACACAGCAAACATTAAAATAGCACACACATATGTTCTGAAATGGAATAGCATCAAAACTGTTTCTATATCTATACTCCTTATTTGCATGAAAGTTGGCATGCAGTACTGTAGATTGCTGTTAATTCCCATTCTAAGTTTAACACTTCCCAATGTGACTACACATGTGCTAACACTTTGTCATCAGTTGTGCAAATGAGCCTGTCAGCGGTGTACTTCAGGAAACAATTTTGGCAAAAAGAAAGTAATGAGAGGGGCTTGCATTACTTGTGTATGTTATAAGGGACTGTTGTACTCAAGATATGATGAATTAAGTGTGATGCTGATTAAACACTTCATTATGTAAATATATGTCTTCACTGCAACACATTAGTCTTGTAAGTGATGTAAAATGACGTGGGAGCTTTGCACACATACTTGATGAGTGGTATTATGTAGTGTACGTCCATATCTTTGATCTGTTTGTAGTTTATACTGCACATTGTGCAAACATAAGGAAATATTGAAAATTTCACAACAAATTATTTATTTATTTATTTACATTTGTTGACCGGGAGAGTCCGACTGGACACAGGTCCATTTTCAGCGGAGGCCCGGGGAGAAAAACTCCACATTAAGTATTACTTGCATTATACAGTTAAAAACATAGCATTTAAATATAGACA